>NC_079172.1:5183276-5203276 GCF_947568905.1 Ostrea edulis | reverse complement strand
ACATTAATCATTCTAATTTTTAAATTCTGTTCCGTTCCACGTTTTAGCAACACCCTTTCCGAGGTACACACTTTCTATAACCAACCCACCATCTATCGAGGTACACATATACACTATATATAACATACACATCCTCTACCGAGGTACACATACACACTTTATATAACATACACACCCTCTACCGAGGTACACATACACACTATATATAACCTACACATATCTACCGAGGTACACATACACACTTTATATAACATACACACCCTCTACCGAGGTACACATACACACTATATATAACATACACACCCTCTACCGAGGTACACATACACACTTTACATAACATACACACCCTCTACCGAGGTACACATACACACTTTATATAACATACACACCCTCTACCGAGGTACACACACACACTATATATAACCTACACACCCTCTACCGAGGTACACATACACACTATATATAACCTACACACCCTCTACCGAGGTACACATACACACTTTATATAACCTACACATATCTACCGAGGTACACATACACACTTTCTATAACTTACAAACCATTTTCATTTCCACATTTCTAATGTTTACAATGCTTAAATAAGGTATTTTTAACAGGCAGTAAAAATTTGAATGTCAGTTACTGAGATACAGAGCTCACAATTCCTTGTTATGTATTGTCAACATGTATACAGTAGATTGCTTGATGAAAAAAAAAGACGTCTAAAACAAAATGAGATGACTAACAAACACTCAAAACTGTTTAACTATTAAGAATTAACTTGTAAACTTTAAAAAAACACTGCTTTGAATAAAACATTTACTAGGATATTAAACATAATGTAAATTAAAAAACATGACACAAGCCTTGTTTACATTACAAAGAAGTGTGAGCTCAGCAGATCCTTTCATTATAAATGGATGAGATCGACATCCAAATAAGGAAAATCCAGATGTTCTACCAGATGTGAATACATATAATATACTCATCATATCAATTAATAGACCTTTCCCTAGCTGTTGTCACACTTGGATGACTCTGGGCACCTTCAAAGTTTCGTAGGAAAAAGAAAACAACTATACTACACACAGAATTTTATTTGTAAAATTAACAGAATACATCATAGTGGGACTTACACAACAGTAGTATATATAGTAAGTTTGACCCTGTCCTGGGTTCAGAACCCCTAACCAGGGGGGTCATGAAATTTACAATTTTGGTAGAACCCAATCCCGAAATTTACAGTTTATGTCCCCCTTGTCCCAAAGATGCTTCATACCAAATTTGAAAAGAATTGAAATAGTAGTTATCAAGAAGAAATAAAAAAAAATAATAATCATTGTTCACACATTTAATAACTGACCATTTTGTGCCCATCCTGATACCAAAACCCCTACCCCTGGCTTCATCAAACAGTTTCTGCTCTTTCTAATTATCCACTTAATTTCAATTTAATATCAATAGCACTAAAGAAGATGTTATTTAAGTGATTTACACGACGGACACAGACCAATAGCAATAGATCACCTGAGTGACTCAGGTGACCTAAAAAAAATACAAGTTACTATGTTTTTACAAAACAGATAAACTGAAGGAAGTATTAACATAAGAAAACCACATATTTCCACTAAGAAGAAAATCAAAATCCTTGCCACATGCACATCTTCCATACCCATACAAATACTCTGTAAAATAAGGTCCTCACTTAAAAACTTAACTGTAGAAGGAAAAATAAAAGACAAATCATGTACTCTCTATGCAATAATTCCTTGAAGGTGATTAAGTTCAATATCCTGTAATTTTTTCAACAAGAGGCCTACAGGCCTTATAGGTCACCTGAATACTAGAAAAAAAGTATCACTACTCCCAAGGGCTGTGGAATCTAGAAAAAAAAAATTCCTGTTCTGAATATCTAAGCTAAATTCTAATGTTCAGCAACAGTATAAAACAAGATGTGTAAAATTACCATTTTTTGTACATCCTTTTCTGCTATTCCTAAGTATGCATTTAGATTTTATACAGCATCAGCAAACTTACAGATAAATACTGTATACTAAGTTTGGTCCCACCCTGGGGTCAGAACCCCTATCCCGGAGATCATCAAATTTACAATTTTGGTAAAGGACTACCTCCTCTTTCTAAATATCCATTTCGTTTCAATTTAGTATCAATAACACTAAAGAAGATGTTATCTAAGTGTTTTACACATAAACACTATATAGTAAGTTTGGCCCCACTCACAGGTCAAAACTCCTACCCTGGGGATCATGAAATTTACAATTTTGGTGGAGGCTTTCCTGCTCTACATCACTAGGCATTTAGTTTTTCTTACACATGTGCAGTTGTAGAGAAGAAGATTTTTAAAAATTGGTCAATTTTGGGAAGTTTTTGCCCTGCCCCCTGGGGAGAGGTAAAAATGCACGAGAAGTCAAAATGGATCAAAATTGCAGTACGATATAGAATGATCTACAACGAAGCTACATAGCAAGTTTCAGCTTGATACATGACAAAGAAATGAAATTAGAAACAGAAAACCACTAACAGACGGACAGATATTGCTGTACCATAATATGTCTAAAGATAGGTGTATAAAAACTGTAAATTGTAATTAAGTCATTTGAGTGGCTTAGTCAACATTTGACCATCATGTCCAGAAATCGATCATGTTGATGAAAACAGAAAATCTACTTTTTTTTCAACAAACTTTCGATCTTCTTTTTTTCTTCGGTTATCCAATTATGAATCGTGTTTTTAATTTTCCTCCATCCTAGTCTTTGCAGATTTGGGTTCTTTTCAATAAACTTTTCACAGTCGGTCTTCTTCAATTCTTTTTTTTGCACTATGTTTGTCGTGAAAAATTGTCTAAGTAACGATTTCTCCTGCTGAGAAAGGTAGACCTTTTCTGTAAAAAAAAAAAATAAAATTAATGTTAATCTGAACATTTCTTGTACATGCTGCACTGAAGTAATGGGCTTTATAAAATTTTAAAAGATAAGAGTTTTATGTTAGGTGTTCGACAAGTGAGATTATCCTTCAAGAACCGTATCATTGATTGCATATTGTTTAACATCCTGCTCGAGAATATTTCACTCATATGGAGATGTCACCATTTCCGGTGAAGGGCTGCAAAATTTAGGCCTATGCTCGGCGTTTAAAGCCTTCGAGCAGGATAGGATCTTTATCATGCCACACCTTCTTTGACATGGGCCCATGGCTTTTGCGGTCTCATTCAAAGGACCATTCCATTTAGTCGCCTATTACGACAAGCAAAGGGGTAAAGAGGACCTATTCTAACCTGGATCCACACGGGATAAGAACTGAATAAAATATTACGAGAAGTTTCGTCTTGTAAATGCATGTACATTTATCTTAATTTGAGAAAAGCAAACAAATACATAAACTTTAAAAAATATTTTTATGTATGCAAGATTAAGTTGAAATAAAATGTGAAGGGCAACATGTCAAAACAATTCCACGATGTAAATTTGCACTACGGTTGCTATAAAATCTTTACCATAATGGTCATACCTTTTTATTTCTGAATTTGATTAAAATTTCGATCTCTTGATGTTTTTTTCAAGGTCCCTTGAACTTCGAGTTATCTCGAGTCATTTGTATAATTATGATTTATGGAATAATGCACATAGTCTGAAACTGTTCACAAGTTTTAAAGATATACACCGGACAATACATGTCTATGGACAGACAGATGGTACCAGTTCAACCCAAAACTTCATTTGCTGGATTATCATTACATACAATCTATAACGCTAGCATGAAATTCTGAGGGCCTTGGGTTTGAGTCACATTTGGAAGTGAAATTAAAACTACACTGCACATCATGCCAACTATCTGTTAACAAGTTTCTTTGTTTTAAATATAGTTATAATTTAGTCTCATTTGCAAACAAAATGTTTATTAACTAGAGATTGTTTTTATGAAACTAATGTCTCCTCCGCTCCCAAATTGGAAGTGATCCAAATGAAACCTCCTCCCCTTAATGCACTGCACGGTATGGAGGAGAAAGCACGAGCAGAAACATAGACATTATGAACTCCCATAACGACATAGGAAAAGTGCTCACAAACTATTTTATACCCTACACCCCTCAGATCCACTATGACATTAAGAAAACCAATTAAACCCTCCTGTCCCTACAAAATGCACATCCGCAAATGGCACTGGGGTATTGTACAAAATTTCAAGTCTATCGGATAAGCCATATAGCAGGAAAAGCATTCACAAGCTATTTTAATATCCTCCATCCCTCTTAGATCCACTATAACTTTTAGAAAATAAATGGATCCTCCTGTCCCTACAATATGCACATCTACAAATGACAATGAAGCATTGTACAAAGTTTCAAATCTATCTGGTAACCCGTATAGGAGGGGAAGTGTTTACAAGATTTTGTGACAGAAAGACGGAAAATACAAAGAAATATGTCTCCCAATGAAAGAGAGACATAATTAATCAATTTACCTCTCTTATCATTCTTCTGTTTGCAAGAAAATTTGCCTCCTCGATGTCCCTTGTCAGCACTTACTGTAACACTAGTATCTGTAAAAAATGAATTTAAAGAATTAATGATATTAGTATGCTTACTCCTCCTAGACACCTGATCCCACCTCTGGTGTGTCCAGGGGTCCGTGTTGCCCAACTATCTATTTTGTATTGCTTATAGGAGTTATGAGATTGATCACTGTTCGTTATCTTCACCTTGCATTAATAGTTTCAAAATACCACGCTAAAATTCCAGTTTCAACTTATATACATCAACAGCAATCAATTTCAATCACAAACAATATTCTTGTTTTGTAATCTGTCATAAGATTACTAAAAATTAACAATGCTCAAACTTAATAAAAATCTCACCTTCAAGAGACTGTGTTCCACCATTCCGAGACGGTGTTCTACCATTCCGAGACTGTGTTCCACCATTCCGAGACTGTGTTCGAGACTGTGTTCCACCATTCCGAGACTGTGTTTCATCATCTTCTTTCTCACCATCAGATTCTAAATCTGTATAAACAACATAAAATTGATATTGTTCACATGCATTTTAATTATCTAAAACATACAGTGTCTTTCCAGATTTAAACGTCTGATGTATAAAGTATAACCTATTGTTAGCCTGTAAAAATATCAAACTAACCTTCAAACACAGCAATTTCCTCAAGTCGCTTCCCACTGTACTGTCCTATTGTTCCATTATCAAATGCAGTAAGCAGCCTGCCCATTCTTGCTATCTGGAGAGTCTCTTGTGGAAGACGATAGAACGACCGATGTACTTCAATGTCATGCCCAAGAAAATTTGCCATATTTTCTAAATCAGACTTGGTAAGATTCAGAATCTGTGAAATTGTTGCAACATGTTTCCTTAATTTGGTGCTTGTTATATTTTCTGGAAAAGCAAGATCAGCTTCTTTTGAAAATTTTCTTAAGCAATCTGCACTTCGTACTGGATTTTTTGAATCGAATGTTGATCTTGGAAAGAGGTATTCATTCTCCTTGTGTACCCCTGCATCATTTCTTAACTTCAGCAAGAATTCAATGTTTTCCACTATATTTGGAGGAAGAAGAACTGGAACTGTTCGGCCTCTTTTGCCTCTTATCTCTATCCGCTGGAACATGGAGCACATCATTTTTTCCACTGGTGATAGAGATTCCTCAATATCTTTCAGTGAATCTCGTAAAGAGCATTTGGATTTAGAATCTAAATAACATTTCACCGTGATTCTCTCCGTTTCCCCACCTCTTCTTCTGTTAAATAGTACGACACTTGCCAGTGTCACTTGATTGAGTTCATCCCATTTTGATTTTGCAAACTGTTTTTCTAGTTCTTTAACTAAACTAGTCAATTTTCCTTTCAAGAAGCTCTGAAGTTTCTTGATGTCTTCTGTCAAAGGTAAAATGTTTCCTTTCTCTTTTTTCTTAGTGCTCAGCGTTTCCAATGCTGCATTCGATATGTCTTCATTCCATTCACTTTCACACAAAGAATGAAAATCATGGGCATCTTGTACAGCTGATCTATCCCCAGAAACTAAGGAAATAGCTTTCTTTACAGTGCAGCATTTTTTAAGCAGATGGCCTAATTTCAATGCCAAGGAAGGGTTACTGTACTTGTTTTCATTTTCCTTGTAGCCACAAAGGGCACGAGTGGCTTTAATTGCAACAGGAAATTTCCTGGGAATGAGGAGTTCTGACATATTATTTGTCTCCGAGTCTATCTTTCTGACTGTAACAAGGAATCTCCCTAATTCTCTCATTTTCTGACTGATATGGACATAGAGATGAGGTAAATGTCCATGTTTTTGGTATAGTTTTTCACCTATCCGAATGATCATGGGGTCATTCCTGGCAGCTATTGTAACTTCATCGCACTGCATGTGGCCTATAACATTATCCTTCAATCCTCTGCCAATATCAACAGAACTTGGTAGAAGAAGAGATGCACGAGACTTCAATTTTTTATTAGATGTTGAGTTGCTTTTCCTCAGAGGGCAAACTTTTCTATGTCTCCATAAATTTTTATCAACAAAAAAGGCAAGACAGTCCTCACATGGCAGGTAACTTTGAGCAGACAATGCTTCATCTCTGCGTGACCAAGTTATAAGTATCCCTGTGCCACTCTGCAACACTTCCATGTTGTGGGTATAGTCACCAGTGTTTCTGAGTTTAAGTAGTGCTAATTTTCTTTCCTCAGTCTGTAACTTCATGGCAAGGATTCTCTGAACCTCTACTTCCTCCTTATGTGGGCCTAGATAATGTTTAGTAATATTTGTGAAACTTTTTTGACAATACAGACAAAAATGGACTTTATCCCACACTCTACCGTCTTCCTTGTTGTTTGATTCTTGCACTTTGACTGCATTTTGTTTTGGAACTTGAAGTCTGACTTCAGAATCATGAGACATGCCACTGAGCTTTGATTCGTTATTTCCTTGAGAAATAATTGGAATGATTTCCGATACAGTTGAATCATCCGATTCTAGAATTTTATCTTCTGAATCATTCCTATCACTACCATCTTCCTCATCAGATTCATCACTGTCATCAAAATCATAAGATTCATCACTGTCATCAAAATCATAAGATTCATCACTGTCATCAAAATCATCACTGTCATCAAAATCATCAGATTCATCACTGTCATCAAAATCATCAGATTCATCACTGTCATCAAAATCAACAGACTTGTCACTGTCATCAAAATCATAAGATCCATCACTGTCATCATCATCAAATGAATGATTATCTAATTTTAAAATATCATAGCCTGAATCCTTTCTATCATCATCTTCCTCTGATGATGTCTCCTCTTCTTCACTATCACTGTCTTTTTCACTATCACTGTCTTTTTCATATATCAGATAGTTACACAAAGATTTGGCATGAGAAGATGATAGAGAATCGAACAGCCACTCCCGACTTACTGTCTGAACTCCAGTCTCAAAATGCAAATCTATATGTAAGAACACAAAAAATTCTCTTAACTATGCCAAACATAAAATATGCACACACTTTCTATTCATTTACAGAAGAACAAATGGAAGGTTGAAACATAAAAATCATTTTGACACACCCCCCTCAAAAAACCCAAAACAAACCCTGACCCATGAATTTCGCAATTTAGGAAAAGGACATTATGAACATCATAATCATGCTTTTAATTTATATCATGTAAATTTCAACTTTCCTGGCACAGCAGTTTTTGAGATGAATATTTTTTTTAAAAAAAAATCCTTATATGTGTATGCAAAACTTCAATCCTCCCTTGTATCCCCATCCTACCTCCGGGGGCCATGATTTTTACAAAATTGAATCTGCACTATGTCAGGAAGCTTTCATGTAAATGTTCACTTTCCTGGCCCAGTAGTTTTTGAGAAGATTTTTTTTAAAAGATTTTCCCTATATGTTTGTATGCAAAACTTTGATCCCCTCTTGTGGCCCTATCCTACCCCTGGGAGTCATGATCTGAACATAGTCATATCTGAAATATGTCAGAAAGCTTTCATGTAAATTTCAGCTCTTCTGGCCCAGTGGTTCTTGAGAAGAAATTTTTTAAATGACCCACCCTATTTTTTATTTTTGTGATTATCTCCCCTTTGAGAGGGACATTGCCCTTCATTTGAACAAACTTGAAAGCCCTTCACCCAAGGATGCTTTGTGGCAAGTTTGGTTGAAATTGGCCCAGTGGTTCTTCAGAAGAAGTCAAAAATATAAAAAGTTTGCAGACAATGGACAAAATGTGATCAGAAAAGCTCATCAGAGCTAAAAAAAAAAAAAAAATTATACACTTTTATTTTGTCACCATACTGGCCCTGCATAAGGGCCTGAACTCCTGATGCAGGAGCTATGAAATCAATTTTGCAATTTAGTAGAGAAGTTCATGAACATCATCAAAGTCATGCATTTAGCTTTTCCCATATATCTATATCACAGTAGAGATTTTCTATTGTTTCATAAATTTTCACTATATGGCTATATTGGTCCTGCCCTAGGACTTGAACCCTGACCCAGGAGCCACAAATTTCACAATTTAGGCAGATAGCTACATCAACATCATAATCATGCATTTAATTTTTCTCAAATATATTTATGGCAGTAGAGAAGGAAGATTTTCTAAGATTTAATGCATTTTGATTTTATGGTCATATTGGGCCTAAACCGCTCACCTGGGCCATGGATTTCACAATTCAAGTAGAATGTTTCATGGATATCATAACCATGCATTTAGTTTTTCTCCCACATGTGTAAGTGTAGAGAAGAATATTTTTGAAAATTTGACCTTTTTCTTATGATATTTTGCCCACCCATGAGGCCCTGGGGGAGGTATTGTCATAAATTTCACAATTTATATCCCTCTTATCCTAGAGATGCTCCAAATCAAAAATGTTAATGATTGGCCAATATCTATATATATATACACACAAGTAAAAAGGCTTGAAATGAATAACTTTACCTTTAAATTTCTTTGAATCCTCCTTACTGACATCATCATCGGAAAAACAAGTCAAAATTACTTTCCTCATTGCATTATTCTGGAATTCTTTTGCAGATGATATCAAAAGGCCTCCACATGCTTCCACAAGATACTTCAGGCATGCTTAATTAACAAAGAACAGAAAACACAAACTTAAAATTATAGAATAGACTATATATCCATATAATTGTTGTCTTTATTAAAGCCATAACACTTGCACATTCATAAATATTTGTCCTTATCATTAGATGTTATAAACAACAAACCTGGGTCCACTGTTTCGCATTTCTTTACATCAACATATATCTGATGATTTTTTAGGATTGGATTCTGCATTTCTCTGGACAGTTTTGGCCCATAGTTGATGCCGATGGTGTTGTCGCCAATTATCTCAAAATCACCCTATGTAATCATTGTACAATTAATTGAAGTTTGGCAAAAGGTAAAATGGAACTCCACAGCAATACCATAATAAGGTACATGTATGTGTACTTACTTCTGGCAGAAAAAACCCTTTCTGAATACTTTGTTTTATCCAACTATAATCAAGTATCCAGCAATGATTTGCTAATCCAAAGAAATACTTCATTGTTCTATCACAAACACGTCCACCTGTAAGATATGTAAATAGGAGTAGTTCGAAACATTTACACTTCCTTCGAATAAGCTCAAGTGTTCAAGGGAGAAGTGATTAAAGAACTTACTTGACCTAACAATGACATGGCTTACAGAGTCGTTGAAAAGATGATGAAATTTGACACCATGTTCAAAAGCAAATGACTTCACTTCATTCTGAAAAAAAGAGAGGTACACAGGCATTAACAGTCACCTGAGTATCATAGCCCATGATACAGGGAGTCTCAAATTTGCATATAAGCCTCAATATGGAGTCTAACCCCCTAGGATCATGAAATTTACAATTTTGGTAAGGGACTACCTACTCCTTTTAAATATCTATTTAGTTTCAATAGCATTAAAAAAGATATTAATTAAATGTTTTACATAATCTATACACATTATATATATATATATATATATATATATATATAAATCAAGTTTAACCCCACCCTGGAGTCAAGATTCTCTACCCGGGGACCATGATTGATTGAATATTGTTTTACGTCCTTCTCGAGAATATTTCACTCAAATGAAGACGTCACCACTACCAGTGAAGGGCTGCAAAATTTAGGCCTATGCTCGGCACTTATGGCCATTGAGCAGTGAGGGTTTTTTATCGTGCCACACTTGCTGTGACATCAGGCTTCAGTTTTTGTGATATCATCCGAAGGACCGCCTCATTTAATCCCCCTCTTATGACAAGCAAGGGGTACTGAGGACCAATTCTAACCCAGATCCCCACGGGAATAAAATATACAATTTTTGTAGAGGCCTTCCTGCTCTACATCACCATGCATTTAGTTTTTCTTGAGATATGCAGTTGTAGAGAAGATTTAAAAAAAAACTGGTAAATGTTTTGCCGTTTTTGCCCTGCTTAAGGCCCAAGGGGTGCAGGTATCCTGAAAATTTATTTATGTCCCCCTTGTTCCAATGATGCTTCATATGAAATCTGAATGGTAGTTATCAAGAAGTTAAAAATATTTCAATTGTTAGTGCACGATGACAAACGCAGACCAATTGGCCTTGAAGTTTTCGAGAAGAAGACTGTAGAATTGTTAACGGATGATGAGGGACTCGCGTGACTAAAAAATATGAGAAGAATCTTGGTTTCCTTTAGTATTTAGTATCACTTGTTATCTAAATAATTATTAAAATTCTTACCACACATCTTTTCTCCAGTCCAGAGACCATTATTCCTTTGATATAAGGAATTTCTGCCCCCGAAACAATACCTGTATTTCCTGTAGTAAAGTTAAATATATCAATACTTCAATACATATTTTGTTTCAAAAGTAAACACAAAGATACTTGAAAGATAATTTATAGATAATTAATCAAGATGAGATTGTGTAGAGTTCTGGGGGGTGGGGGGTGGGGGGGGTGTTGTACAGATTAGCTTAAAACCAACTTTTATTTGTGTGCGAGAAATTTTTGCAAGAACCTTACCATCGTGAATATTTCTAGCAATGAACCAGTTCTTTTAATGTCTCTAGTATTTGTTCCAAGTTTTTCTCAGTTGCAAAAATTATTCACTGCGAACGAGTTTATCGCTAATAAATCGCAAAATAAAGTTGTTGCGATTAAAAGTTGGTTTACAGTATACACTGACCAGGTACTGATAAATACTTACTGAGTTCAGACACCATATCCTCACTAAGTCCTGGTACATCTTCCTTAGGGCCTAGTTTTTCTTGTTTCGCTGGATTCCCTTCAAACAAAAACCCCATAACCCATAAAGCTCACCTTGTCCCTGCTATTCATTCTTCTGAAGACTTTATAGATTTTCTCCTATATATTTGCAAGCAAAATCTTGATTCCATAAAATGGCTCCACCCTACCCCAGTCTGAGAATTTAATGGTAGACAGATAGACCGCGGCTATGCCAAATGAGGTCGGGCCATGCCATGTGCAAATAAGATATCCCGAATTGTCTATGCCAAATTCTAAGAAACAAAGGAATAATTATGATACGTGTGTGAGATAATGCACTTAAGATAAATATTTTCCCTTAAAATTGTCAAAATCTATTTTTGTGACCTGGATTTCACTCTGTTAATTTTAGAGTATACGACTTGAGTGTCTAAGTGGTTTGAAGATTATGACTAGTGCTCTAGACAAATTTTTCAACATACGATTCGTATGTCTTTAAATGTCAATGCTTTTTTTAAAATCAGCATTGACAAATTTTATTGGGATCGATTTTTAAACTAAAATTTTCCTCAACAATATGACTAGAGTTATCCTATTTTTCTTACATCCCAAATATTCAAGTATTGCAAGAATGTCAAAACAAAATAATATACGTTCGACTTTTTGAGGTGAAGGTCAAATGGCATGTATATGATTCCGCAGTTAAAATATTTTCTGGACAGTGATTATGATTAATTATAAAAGAAAAAAGAAAATAGATTAAATGTAGAATTGGAAATGGAGTATGAAGTTGAATAAAACAAAAGAAAGTTTGTTAATAACTATTTTCTCTCGATATATGTGTTATTTTTGTCGTAAAATTTTGGTAAGTCTATGCCAAATGCCAATGGTTTATGCCACATCAAAAAGACATCTAGACCTATTGCCTATGCCATTTAAAAAGTTAAATTCTCAGACTGCTACCCCTGGGGTCAATGATGTGACCAAAATTAAATCTAGACTACTTTATGTCAGGAAGCTATCATGTAAATTTCAATTTTTCTGGCCCAGTGGTTCTTAAAAGATCTTTTACATCTTGGCATTTCTTGATATCTCACAATGGAGGGGCATGACCCTTCATTTAAACAACCTTTAATCCCCTTCACCCTCAGATGATTTGTACTAAATTTGATTATAATTGGCTCAGTTATTCTAGAGAAGAAGATACAAATGTGAAAAGATAACAGATAGACAGTGATCAGAAAAGCTCTAATGAGCTTTCGGCTCAGGTGAGCTAATAAGCAAACTGCTTTCAATCGTATCAAAAACATTATTTTCTATAAGCAAATTTATCCATGTATAAATTAATTAATAATTATACCTTAGTGATTTCACTTAGTGTATGCTTTATAAACATGAATTTATGTCTTACTAATATGCATAATTACTTACCTGTAGACAAATTAATGCTCTTTGATCTATCAGCAATTTCAAGGTCTCTTTTATATTTCTCCAGTTCTGGTCTTTTAGTAAGTTTTTCTGAAATAAGTATTCTCATTTTAAAGACAAGATATTATCTATTTAAAAAATAAAAATATTGGCTCTTCAAGAGGTTCACATCTGAGATTTGGAGTAATGTCAATTTTATTTTTTTATTTCTACATTGAAGGAGAATTAGGAAATCAAAATGAAAAACTGGGGTCACAATGTTTGTTATTGAGCTACAGTGCTCTAAACACAACCTTTTTGCACTTAAAATTTATTCAATATTATACTTTATTTGTCTGTTGGTGTCAACACAACATAAGCTACACAAATCAATCATTGTATAAAATATATACATAATCATGTCTTCTAACACTACAGATAAAAGATATAAAAAAAAATAAAAAATAAAAAAAAATTTAATACTATTAATAGACGTAAATGATGACCTTTTGCACTTAATATACGAAAAACTTCATGATATCAAAATTGAGAGTTTAAAAGAACAAAGTAGGAGTAATGTCAACTTCTGAAATTTTACATAATATTCAAGGTCTGGTCTTACAATTTAGAATAGAATTTTAAAAAGTTGGGGTTGGAGATCAAATTTTTGAATTATCAGCAAAAATACTGAATTTTTATACAAAATTTCGAGTAAATTAATTAGAACTTTTTCAAGAATCGGTGTTCTGTTAATAAAAAAAAAATCTGTTTGCAAAAATATTATCAACCAAGTTAATAAATTACAACATTTGAACTTGTTCCAAGTCTCAACTACCTGTATCATAAATCAGAGAACTGAAATACATGTATATGGCAGTATAAAACAGACAATACATTGGATGAAACAGAAATTGTAATATCATGCAGATTTAGAACATTTTGATTAGTGAATCATTCCGCCATAAAATATAGTCCCTGCCAAACCCTTTCAAAATTTGACTTGACTCAAATGTTTTCAAAAGGATAGGGTTCAGTGATAGATAAATGTGTAATATGTTTGCACCAATGGGATCAGTATTGAACCAGTAAATACTTAGTTGTTGCATCCTGCTTAGTTGTGCTTAAAAGCAACTTGCATCAATAATGCTTACAAAATTATATCAAGTTTTTGAAACTTGAGTACTTACTAAAGTACAAAATACTTTTGGTGGGTTTTTTCTTCTGTATTTTATTTGGGACTGGGGCCCTTACAATTGGGAAAATTAGCGTCAAAACAAATTTTTTTTTTTTGAATTTACGAATGGGAATTTTTAGGTCAGATTTGGGGAAAATGTCAAGAAATTTTTGGATTGGGCCGATATTTGACCCTAAATCAGGCCCCCCAAAAAGCACTGACTTTTGACACCATCTAGCCCCTTATTTAGGGACTGACCCCTAAAACTAGTAGCATTAAATTTCACAATTTCCAACTACATTTCATTTGAATTCTCTTGGATCCACAACTTGTGATTTGTTATAATGGTTTTCTAGACATTTTATATATATATATATATATATATATGTATATAACAAATTTCAAATGAGTGACAGTGACATTTTTTCAAGAATTCTACATGCATTGAAATGTTTTATAATTTACACATACATACTATATGCTAAGTTTGGCATCGTCCTGAATTCAGAATTAAATTCTACCTGGAGATAATGAAATTTCGATAGATCAAGGTCTTAAATTCCCACTCTATATGACAATGCATAAATTAGTTTTTCTGACACAGGTGCAATTGTTGAGTGGAAGATTTTTGAGAAATTGTCAATTTTTGGCACTTTTGCCCCATCCCTAAGGGTGTTGGAGTCCTAAAATTTACAATGTATGTCTTTCTTGTACTTCATACCAAATTTGAAAAGAGTTTAAAATGTTCAATTGTTAACACACATTGCAAGACCAATAACAATAGGTCACAAGAGTGATTCAGGTGACCAAAAAACTGTAGTAAATAAAATGTTAGTAAAAACATTCAATAAAAACAAAATAATTAATGCTGAATGAAAAATTAAAATTACTTAGACTCTGTGCAACAACTGGTGAAGCCTTATCAAAAGCTTTTAGCCTATCAATATCTAATGAAATGCTGAAAATAAATAAAAGGCACATCAAGCATCATCTCGTTAACGTATTGATACCCATCGTTATTTAAAATACATGTCAATAGGTTAACATTGCAGAGTAGGTCCAAAGATCACAGAAATACTCACACAGAATCCTCATCCCAAAACGATACTTCAACTTTAGCACTTTCCTTTTTACTAATAAATCCTGGCCACCACAGTGTTGTCCAAGACCCCATTATAATCGGACAAAGCACAACATCATGAACACCTATTAAAGTAAAGTATACATGTTCAAAAAAAATACTTTGTACCAATATGTGACTTTCTAAATCTGGAGATTTTGTTTTCAAAAGATCATTATGTCATTGCACAATAATTCATAATGCAATAGATATATTTTACCCAATGTGGGTGTGTCTTTCATCGTTTTCCGTTTTCTTGTTTCCATCTTTGAGAATCTCTGATTTCTGAAAATGTTTGCATACAGGGACATTGTACAAATGATGTATTAATTACTTCTATTGATTCACAATAATAAACTGAAACAGAAGTTCAAAGTAAATTCATGGCTGAAAGAAAACAATGCACAGAAAATAAAGATATTAAAAGAAGTTAAGCGCAATTTATACAATACTGCAATTGCAATCGGGATTTCAATTGCCCCGGCCGGCCTGGATTTTCCTACCCATTTTACCAACATATTCGCTATCCCCAGGCCCTTCATCAACAAATTGTCAAAGGCAAAATACACCTTGTGTTTTGGCGTTTTATTCCCATCCCATGATACTGCAGGTCTTACAGTACACAGGTATTTTGGTTTTACATGTCACGCATGAACACTGACATTTGTCGACGAGTTATTTTTAGATAATAAACAACTATTGCATGCAATACTTGTCTCAACTGAAAAAGTAAAGTAAAATAAGAACAGTCTTTGAATTTATAACTAGAGAAAATTAAACATTTTCCAATACTTTTCTTAATTTATGTTCTTCTACATTATCATGATTATGCAGAATAATAAATATTATTTCATTGTATTAGACAGAGCTCCAGATAAGGTGCGTATCAGCGTAAATACTCATTTAATTTGACCAGATACGCAATTAAGTTGAAAGTTATGCGTATAATTACGCATTAGCGAATTTAAATACGCTTAACACTCCCAAAGTAATGCATACTTGTGATACATGTAGTATAATATAAATACAAATTATCTATTCATATGAATACGGAAGTTCCGAGTTCCCAAAAAGTTATTTCCCTTTGTCGAACTCTTCCGTAAATTATGACGTAAAATATGATGACAGTGGGTACATTTGCTAATTACTATCGTTGTATTATTTCTTAAAAGATGATATCCAGAATTTCTGAGACTATCCTATCTCAGGGAAAAGGCAACTTTAGTGAGTTTATGAGTATTGGATAACAAAATGGCTCAAACAAATATTGTTAATTGCCATCGTTCTTTGATAAAAGCGTCACTCATGTAGAAGAGGAAACAAATAATGATTCAATAGCCAATTTGATGATCTTATTCAAACAAATTATGCTTGATATGGCCAGAATATGCATACCAGTGATTGATATAAACAAAAGTTACGCTTTTATTACATTAATCGTACATAATCGTTATGTACAATGCCAGTCTACGATATAATGTATACATTGTGTACCCACCATATGTCATAAAATGCGAAAGAGTTCAACAAAGGGAAATAACTCTTGGGTAACTCGGAACTTGCGTATTGAGGTTTGCCCAGGGTTTGATCATACATGAAAGCGCTATGAAATACGATTCGATGACAATCACAATCTTGAAAGTTTGAAAGAGTCAACTCAAAACAACTATATAGTCCTACTTGTTATACTTTTCTCTTAAAGAGGTAGTGTGCGGTCAAAATCACAGAAAACAAAATCTTGTATTATCAATCGTGGACAAATGAATGCTGCTAAAAACATGGCACAGAAAATATCACCAGATAAACAATACTTCCTCTGTTAAACTTTGACTTAAAGTTTTTACTGAAAGGCCGCTCAAAGCAGCATTGTCTCAATAAGTATTTTTAAAAAGCATTTGCGAGAATCGGAGTCACGCATTTATTTGATACTTGTATATTTACAGGGGGAAATCCTTTGTAGTTCTTTTTATTAAAACTCTTCACTGTTATTGGGATTTTTAAATCTATCATTGAGGTATTGAAATTTAATATGTCAGACATCCAGTCACATGATTATGATCCAATTCTGTATTAGTGGCAAAACAGCAAAGATAATCAGTAAATTACAAAATACTCTTTTGACTTCTTCTGAAAAGCAAAATATTCATTGATTTGAAAATCAGGGGGTAAATTTATACTCTTTGTGGTCAAAAATTATCTGGAGCTCTCATTAGAATTGTTGAATTCTATTTATTTTTGGAAATTTTCTGTTAATTATATACCGGTTTACATTTCCTCTACATTCTCCACCCTCTAAAGTATTCAAATTTACACTCCAAATTTTATCGTGCACAAGCACATGATACATAAAACTACTGACCTGTTTAAAAGATGCACCTCAATTATTATTTATTCATATTTTTAAAACAGATAAAAGTAGGTAGAAGTAGCTACTTTAAGCAGGTTTAAATACCTAGGTAGCTATTGTAGGTAGAAATAGTCCAGGGATGTTTTTAAAGTCTGTAGGGGGTCGAAATAAGGCCCCATTCTCAATACTAAAAAGCAGATATTTTCCCCAATCTTTGCTTTGAAATTCCCAAACAATGAAAACAAAATAAGCAGAGTAACCTAATTGTTAATAAATCTTCTCCACAGACCCACAGATTACAATATTTGCTTCAAAATTGTGAAGTAGACCTAATTTTCTGACCTCTGCTTATTTAAATGAAGTAAACTTTGGCCAAATTGAAAGTCAGAGGGAGTCCAATACGCCGATTTCGAGATACGTTCGAGTTATTTTCCTTTGAAGAACTCTCGTACATAAGTAAATGTACTCAGTATTTTTTTCATACGCTGTTTCATCACCTGAATTCAACTGATACACAAACTAAGTAAGTGATAAGTAATGTATTCAGGGAGTAATTAAATATGTGGAATTCTTATTATATCATGTAATTTCGTTGGTTGTAGGTTTCATATCCAGGATATTACTTTAAAACATTTCTTTCAATAGTATTTTGAATTTCCTTCATTTACATATTTAAAGAGGAGCAGCACTTAATTAGTGATGTACCGATTGTCGCCGACTTTCGATTGTCGGTCGCTATAACTGAAACGATGTGAATAATCGATTGTCATTTTGAAAATCGCCGACATCGGTAATATATTTAATAATACGAATATTCCTGCCGCGAATTATCTAAAATCAAAAATGGCTGACGAAGCTGAATAATCTGATAAGATTGAATGATAATAATGATTGAATATTGTTTAACATCCCTCATGAGAATCTCTCACTCGTATGGAGACGTCACCATTGCCGGTAAAGGCCTACAAAATTTAGGCCTAAGCTCGGCACTTACAGTCTTTGAACAGGGAGGGATCTTTATCATGCCACACCTGTTGTGACACGGGGCCTCGAGATTTTGCCTCTTACAACATGCAAGGGATAATGAGGCTCTATTCTAACCCGGATCTCATAAGAACAACAAAAGTCGAGATATCTACCCCTATCCCGGGAAAATAAAATCGAAAGTATGGGATTATTACTTCAAATTTCTAATTATGATTTTAGACGGACCTCCATATGAGTGAAAAATATCCGACAGAGATGTTATGCAAGATAAAATCAATCTAATGATTTTATTCTAATTAACTTAATATCTAGGGTAACAAAATAAAATAAATTTAATATATCTATGCCTTAAATTTGAAATCATTAAAATTCGATTATTTTTCGCTTAATCAATCGAAAAGGTGCATCCGATTAATCCGATCGATTAATTTTTTTTCCCCGATTGCCCATCACTACATTTAATACATTTTATCGTCTTCCTCACTGACTGTAGGTTCACCCTGTCCCACTTAGGCACTCAAGTTCTACTAAATGTTCCTCGTACACAGGAGAAATCTTATCTCGAAACTGGCGTGTTATACCTTAATGCACTCTGGATTGGTTTTCTCCCTACTACTCTGTATGAAACATTTTCCCCAATTTCAAGTAAATGTCGCTATTTCCCCCAATTTGGAAAGGTCCAGGCCCTTGAAATAAAGACCTTAAAAAACACTCTAGTCTTTGGTCTGGGCCTGGTAAACGTTACAAAATATATACAAACATGTAGCTGCGCTCGCTCAAACGGTAGCACCGTCAACATATTATGAATCATATATACAAGATATTTACAAAACATCAACAAATTACTGAAATACGAATACCGTGGTATCATAGGACCCCGGCACACCGCCAATTTCATGGACCAAACTTGGCAAAGACATTAGGCCCAAAATCTTTGAACAAACATTGTAACTGACTGACAACAAATTCATAAACAACAGATTGAACAGTATTAATAAAAGTAATGAGTTTCAAATAAACAAATAATCATGTCAACTTTACCAGTTACAGGCAGCCATTTGGCATTTCTAGTCTTAGCACGTGCACAGATAACTCCGATCCCGATCAAAAATAATCCCCCCTCCCTCTCTAAATCACAAATGGGTGTCTGAGGCCCCAATGGATCCAGGGCGAAGTCATGGGGCGTAACCCCATTAAATTACTAAGTTTTTTCAATACATGAATGTAGTGTTTTGGACATGTTGCTATATATCAAAAGGATCGTGTTTGTGACGTCGCGCCGTCTATGGAACGGACCTCTCATCTCAGTCACTATCTCATAAAATAGATAAATCTGGAATATCAGATCTACATAAAATCTTGACATTTCTTGCGATTCTCAAGACAATTCTACAATTATAGCAATGATATAACCAGAGATATATAACATAGATTAGCGAATCACATGAACCTGTACCTCAATTTTAGAATTCCAACATGCGGTAAATTCAGTAAAATACATAGGCTACACCATAACTCACATATCCTAATATATCAAGTTGTACATAATTATGGCGACATTTTGGGAAACGTTTGAGTGCAATTTGCCTGGTTTTATTATTATCATTATTTTCATTTTTTTTTTAAGAGGGGGGGGGGGGGCTCTTCTATTTATTTATTTTGTTTGCTACTTAGTATATTTATTAATTGAAACTTGAATCACAAAATCAAT
>NC_079172.1:4723276-4805776 GCF_947568905.1 Ostrea edulis | reverse complement strand
AACGCGTTTATAAATTAAACAGAAAGAGTTTAATTTTTAAACACATAAGATGTTTATTCATTAAACACCTTGTGTTTATCTAGTGTTTAATCTCTAAACATGATGCGTTTATAGAGTGTTTAATAATTAAACAGAATACAAAATGAGTATTTTAAAATTTAAATACTGTATGTTTAGTTTTTAAACACTTCAACGTGTTTATTTCTTAAACACCTGAAAAGGTGTTTAAAAATTAAACACGTTGAAGCGTTTATTATCTGTTGCAATTTGGTGTTTATTTTTAAAACACTTCTTTTTTACAGTGTAGAGTGTGTTGAAAATGACGTGATTCTTGAAACATATCTCAATCCGAATAAATTAGGCGTGACATTTGATAAAAATTTCATGAAAATTATGAAAAATTGCTCTGCAATGAATTAGTCATACAATGTTTTGCATTGTTTCTATATAAACAGAGGAAACTTTGTCAAAATGACAACAACAGGGTGCAGGAGCAGGATGTATCTAAATATAAATGTGTCTGTCACATGGATTATACACAACATTAAAGATCCTCATGCATGAATGTGTCAATCCTGTCATTCCCCAATACTTCACCAGTTAGTCAGCCGAAATATGACATAGATTCAAGGTCGTTCTCAAAAACAAAACTTCATTAGGATATACATGTATACCTGGCAATTCACTTGATGACGTTAATTCCTATGCAAATTTACCAAATCTGTATTGGGATACATGTATCTATCCATTTTATTACATGTACATATAGATAGGAATGGCATATTACAGTCATACCCCCCCCCCCTTTTTTTTTTATTTTCCCCAATTAATTTTGTAAATTTACTATTTTACATTTCCCTGTAATCAACGATTTGGGGCACATAGTTTCTGGTCTGTCTGTACAAACTTTTATCCTTGGCCATAGTTTTTGAATAGATGGTGATAGGGCATTCATATTTCACCTGTATTCCTTTCATTCAATACATGTACCAAAAGTTTTGACCTTGACCTTATAGTTTTGCTTACTTCTGAAAAACTTTAACCTTGGTCATAACTTTTAAATGGTTGGTGATAGGGCTTTAATTTTTCACATACGTATTCCTTTTGACAAGACCTTTTTATTAGAGAACAAGTTTTTGATGTCATGACCTTGATGTTTGACCTTCTGAAATAATTATTAAATTTCCTGCCACACAGGGTATCAGCGTTTCACTAGTCTGACTAAAGCCAGCCCCTACTAATTCACTTCGGGCTGGCTTTAGTCAGACTGGTGTTTCACAAACACATCTTGTTCTATATGTATTCAATTCACAACAATCCTACTATATAATTGAAATATGGAGGTTATAAAAAAGAGAAAAAATCACATATTTATAATTATGAATCATTAACATTAATTCTTGGAGGGGGGATATATAGAGGGGTGGGGATTTACGGTCCAGTGATTTATGTGGAGGATGGACAGGGGGGGATCCACCTCGTTCTCCTATAACATTAATTCTTGGAGGGGGGGGATATATAGAGGGGGTGGGGATTTACGGTCCAGTGATTTATGTGGAGGATGGATCCACCTCGCTCTCCTCCCACCTTCCTGTTTTCTTCTATCCTTTCCCCTCTCACATTTACCCTGTCTCCCCAAGCACCCAAAACTTGTATATTGTCACTAGATTGTAAATGATGCATACACTGGTCAGTTTGTAAATCAATATGATAATTTACAGCAACTCTACAATCACATGGACTATTTTAAATAGTATGAAAAAAAACCCATAACATTACACCAAATGTACATACTGTTTAATATTGATCAATTTAGCAAGACTCAAAAAACCGTTACTTAATTTAATGCTTAGAAATTTTTTAAATGTCTGCCAAACAATGAAACAGCCTGTGTTACATGTACATCAGTCATTTACACCCCCCCCCCCCCCCCCCCCCCCCCCCCCCCCCCCCGAAAGAGGAGCAATTTTGTTACTTGGCTTGGGATTTAAGTCATCCACTCATTAAGAACTGTCAACACAAAGCATTCAATATCTCATCTGCATTTTATTTTGGAATGATATATCATGTCTCAGCAAGTGTATTATTCACATGTAAAACTTCTGGAGAAAAATACTTAAAGAGGCATTAGCTGTCAAAACATATTTTCCTATTATTAACCAAATTAATAAAGAGGCTTTACATTACATAAAATCACCATCAACCTCTAAAAAATACATCCTATAATCTTGTCATGATGCACACACACACACATTCAGTGGCCTAAACAATGTACATTTAGTATGAATTTTATCAAAGGTATTTTATTGACTCCAAAAATTTATTTTTATTGCATATTTCCAACATTTTAACCATGATTGAGAATGATTAAACTTTATCAAATTTAATCAGCTTTACTCCCCACTTGACATGTAATGCCCCTTTAAGATTTATGAAATTATACAATTTTTTTTTTTACAAATTCCTTACAAACTCAAAAAAGTCGAGATACAAATCTTCATCAAGATACTCATTGAGATGTTAGGACACATCAGGGCAATCTTAAAATTCATCACTTTATACATAAATGCACTATCACATTAGAAAGAAAAAATATTGAATATAAATACATAAATATATAAATATGAAATATATACAACGTAAACAATATTAATACTATAACATAGTGATATGTGTAAATAATATGTACTCTGTATCTGGGTTGGTTATCACAGTAGTGCTATATAAGATAATTCGAATCTTTAATTAATGTCCAGAACATGTATACAGGTTTACATAAAATGGACGGTAGGACAATACACAAACACCAAGTAAACATCATAATACATATATTTAGAGATTACATCATTCACATTACTTTTACCTATATTTATAAACATACATGCATCACTATTAGTGAAATCATATTGGTGAGGACTGTTTTATCTATATATTTATAAACACATTATATTTCTTTATATAAGTAACTTGTGCATTCTGAAAATTTAATGATATAAAAAAAATCAAAATGGGTAGAATATCAAATAAAATTCTGAAATATGCCTGTTCAATTGAAAATATGTGAAAATCCATTTCTGTAAATCAAAGAGTTGGATGCAAAAGCTGGGTGTTTTCAGGCAGGAATTACATCGATTCCCTATAAAGTTTTAGTTGAATACTATCTGTTGTTTGTGCCAGGCCACAAAATTAAGCGATCATCAAAGAGGTCCTACATATAGTACGTAGCTTTCAATGAAAATTCTGATCAACACAACTGTTTTTAATCATGATTTCTTTTTCTGATCAACAAAACTTTTTTAATCATTATTTCCTTTTCTGATCAACAAAACTGTGCTGTTTTTAAAATCATTAGTAAAATTGATTTTCAAGAAAATTAATGAAACCACAGTAGTAAACAGGCTGATAATACTCAGAAAAGTTGAATGACAAAAGAAATCCAGGCCACCGGATGAAAAGGACCTGCCCCTGCTAGCAATCGATCTATGACCCCCGTGTGGGACCCCCATTACAACCACTTTAAAATTTCTTCCTACAGGATGCCAAACTTTGACAGGAAAGGCTTTAAAAAGGAGAGAGAAAAATGCAGATATCATCATTTTGATTTTTCATCCGAGGGCAGGCATTATGAATTTATTGCATTAAATGCATGAACATGAAAGATGAAACAGAAAAGCAGTTATATTGCAGAAGTATACACTTAATTACTTTGGCACAAAGTTCATACATGTACTTAAATAATATGTTTTAGTATCAAAAAAATAGGGCAAGAAATATTAGCAATACAACAAAATCAGATCTATACCCTAGTTAGTATCACATAAATATTTACACAACATTGAACCACCACTAGTCACATATAAAACAACCTCTAATATCATTTCATAACTCTAAGCAATATCATAAAATTCAAAATGGGAGTTAAGGCATAAATGTCTTGATTGTTTGTCCTATAGAGGGGTATATGCAATGGAACCATGGGGATTTTGTAACATAAGCTTAGCTGATTACACACAAATTACCCTAATTATCTCCTCCATAACACAAATAAACATTGTCATTCCTTATGTTCATATCAAGCATAGGCTTTTACCTTGAGTTGAAAGGCAACTTGTTAATTATGTGCTTATACTGTTATATATATGCAAATTGTTAAGTACTGACACAACATGGGTGAATGTAAATATTGTGAGTTAAATTTAGTCCTGCAAGCCATTAACCAGGTTCTCATTGAAACTTCCAATTATCAAATACTAAAGTTGATACTCAGAAAAAAAGATCAAATTTAGTATTTTTTCTTTAAAAATTCTTCAAATCTATAGAAACTCAAAATTAGAGCCTCTGATTAATATTACAATTACAGATATTCTGACCAAAGTACTTGTTTATACAGATATTGCACTAAGGAGATAATGGCAGTTAAATCAGATGCTGTTTGTTCTGGCAGTTGAAGAATTATTGTGTGTTCAAATGAAATATGTATACGGACTGAAATTCCCTGAACCAAATTGAAATCTAATAAACTATTATTCGACTGTCATTAAAGAAGCCATGCCACCAACACCTAAAAATATTTTTAATGAAAAAAAATCTTTCTCATGTCAGCTGCATGACACTGCTTACTTTCACTAGTGGACCAACGGACCTACATTTAAAGTGGAATCTAGTTCAGAGAGAAGTTCATCAACTGGATTAAATGTTTCCATGCCGCAAAACCGACGTTCATCATAGACCGAGCACATAGCTTAATACTACACAAGCCAGCATGTACTGTAATCTTAATCCACAAGAAAACCACAAAGTAACAAAGTGAAGTGGGTGTTTCATACCAGCTGATGGTGTCATTTTCAGTGCAGAAATAGCCATAGTTAACACAAATAATCATGCATTGTCTATCGATTGAAATTCTGTACAATTTCATCACTTCCAGATAAAAGTGAAATCAGGTGATGGTGACTGTCGCAATGAAACAACTGATGAGTAAGGCTGGTGTTTCAATCGCGTACCTGGATATTCGGTCAGTAAACCTGGTCATTGATTTTTATTTCATTTGATATCACTTGTTGAAAAACACATTTGACTTATATCTCAAAGCTGAGTGCTTCTTATTTCAGTATAAAAATAAGTATTTCATCCAGGTGTCAGACATCTAAATAATTTCCTGAAGGCTTGTTACAATTTACATACATGTATACATGTACACTGCGATCCTTATCATTATGAAGGTGTTCAACAAAAGGAAGTTATTTCTATTCTTTGCCCACAAGACATTTTTCTGATCACATAACACATTGCTGTTTAGTTTCTCAATTTTTCTAAACAGGGTTTAAATCTGATTGGATCTTGCTGGGTTTCTTTACAACTTTTCTCTACTTGGACTGGAATTTTCCTTTCATTTTGCGGAAAGCTGCACTGATTCCCCCACCACTGGGCATTTTTTGGTAATTGGTATCATGTTGTGAGGCAATAGTCTGTATGTCTTGTGAACTGAATTCCCGAACTCTCTGCATCAGTGTGTCCTGCATCTCATAATCTGGATCAAAGCCATAAACTTGGTCCTTAAAAATGCGAATCTGGTCTATAGTTTGCGTAATGGTTCTGAAAAGAATGAATAGATAGACTAATGCAATTTGTCTAGGTGTGCAAGTCAACCATCGTAACTTACTGTTACAGAAACAGATTATATGTCTACTCATACTGTCTTCAAGTATGTATATCTACAATATTTGAATTTTACAGATTTACAAGCTTTGTTAAAATTTCAAAATTTTAATTCCTTGAAACACTATTGTATTTTCAAATTTAATATCACAAACCAAGAAGAACGAGAAATCTTCAGAAAATTGCTGTGGACTATATATCGTGTTGCTCACCTGATCTTGGTCCATTTGACCATGTCATTGGCCAGTTTAAAGCTTCCAATTTCCTGCTGCTGAACATGTAACAGAAACAGCAGAGCTGAGGGAATTATGGGATACAGATGACAGTCTGCATGTTTCATCAGGGACATGGCATCATTCTTCAAAAACATCTGCAAAATACAATGGGGACAAAATAAGTTTAGGTTTGCCATTACCGGTATAATCAGAGTTTTTTAATTTGAAAAAAAAAAGGATATTCATCCATTTATTGAGATTTGGATAATGCATGATATAGTAAAACAGTACATTACATAGTCAATATATTCAGCATTGACATTCAATAAGGAATGCACAATAAAGCATGATTTCAATGAAAGAAAGCGATAGTAAGCAAGCTCACATACCTCACACTCCAACATTGCTTGACAATGTCTCACATAATGAATGGTAATGTTATGCATTACTGCAAGAACAGGACAGACGGGCTCAAAATTCTAAGTTCAAAACGGGCATAACTCCCAGAACAAGAGGCCCATGGGCCACATCGCTCACCTGAGTCACCTTGGTCCATATCAGAAGATTTTCCATATCTATTTGCATGTAAAACCGTAGTCCTTATTATGACCCCAAACCTACCCCTGGCGGCCATGGTTTTTGCAAACTTGAATCTACACTATGTCAGAAAGCTTTCATGTAAATATGAACTTCTTTGGCCCAATGGTTCTTGAGAAAAAGATTTTTAAAGATTTTCCCTATATATTTGTATGTAAAACTTTGATCCCCTATTGTGGCCCCATCCTACCCCAGGGGGGCATGATTTCAACAAACCTGAATCTGAACTATATCAGAAAGCTTTCATATAAATCTCAGCTTTTCTGGCTCAGTGGTTCTGGGAAGAAGATTTTTAAAGATTTTTCCTATATATTTGTATGTAAAACTTTGATCCCCTATTGTGGCCCCATCCGACCCCCGGGGGCCATGATCTTAGCAATTTATAATCTGCACTATATCAGGAAGCTTTCATATAAATCTCAGCTTTTCTGGCTCAGTGGTTCTTGAGAAGAAGATTTTAAAAGATTTTTCCTATAAATTTGTATGTAAAACTTTGAGGCCCCCCTTGAGGCCCCATTCAATCCCCGGGGTCCATGATTTTAACGAACTTGAATCTGCACTATATCCAGAAAAAAAAAAAAAAAATTAAAAACCCAACTTTGACCCCCTATTGTGGCCCCATCCGACCCCCGGGGGCCATGATTTTAACAATTTAGAATCTGCATTATATAAGGAAGCTTTAATATAAATCTCAGCTTTTCTGGCTCAGTGGTTCTTGAGAAGAAGATTTTTAAAGATTTTCCCTATATATTTGTATGTAAAACTTTGATCCCCTATTGTGGCCCCATCCGACCCCCGGGGGCCATGATTTTAACAATTTAGAATCTGCATTATATAAGGAAGCTTTCATATAAATCTCAGCTTTTCTGGCTCAGTGGTTCTTGAGAAGAAGAATTTTAAAGATTTTCCCCGATATATTTGTATGTAAAACTTTGACCCCCTATTGTGGCCCCATCCGACCCCCGGGGGCCATGATTTTAACAATTTAGAATCTGCATTATATAAGGAAGCTTTCATATAAATCTCAGCTTTTCTGGCTCAGTGGTTCTTGAGAAGAAGATTTTTCAAGATTTTCCCTATATATTGGTATGTAAAACTTTGGTCCCCTATTGTGGCCCCATCCGACTCCCGGGGGCCAGGATTTTAACAATTTAGAATCTGCATTATATAAGGAAGCTTTCATATAAATCTCAGCTTTTCTGGCTCAGTGGTTCTTGAGAAGAAGATTTTTCAAGATTTTTCCTATATATTTGTATGTAAAACTTTGGTCCCCTATTGTGGCCCCATCCGACCCCCGGGGGCAATGATTTTAACAATTTAGAATCTGCATTATATAAGGAAGCTTTCATATAAATCTCAGCTTTTCTGGCTCAGTGGTTCTTGAGAAGAAGATTTTTAAAGATTTTTCCTATATATTTGTATGTAAAACTTTGACCCCCTATTGTGGCCCCATCTGACCCCCGGGGGCCATGATTTTAACAATTTAGAATCTGCATTATATAAGGAAGCTTTCATATAAATTTCATCTTTTCTGGCCCAGTGGTTCTTGAGAGGAAGATTTTTTAATGACCCTACCCTATTTTTACCTTTTCTTGATTATCTCCCCTTGGAAGGTGGCCTGGCCCTTTATTTTAACAATTTAGAATTCCCTTTACCTAAGGATGTTTTGTGCCAACTTTGGTTGAAATTGGCCCAGTGGTTGTTGAGAAGAAGTTGAAAATGTGAAAAGTTTACAGACGGACAGACGGACGGACAGACGGACGGACGGACGGACGCCGGAATACGGGTGATCAGAAAAGCTCACTTGAGCTTTCAGCTCAGGTGAGCTAAAAATTATTGAATCAGAATTTTCTGGCAATGTGCACATCTACACAGTGTGTCCTTATCAACTATAAAGTTTCACTAAATTTTGTTGAGCAGTCTCAGAGGAGTTGCGCTGACAACAGGACAGACAGGCTCAAAATTCTAAGTTCAAAAGGGGCATAACTCCTAGAAATACTGATGAATCAGAATTATCAGAATTTCCTGGGAATATACACATCTAATCAATATGTCCTTATCAAGGTAGCTCATTACACAAATTTTTATTTAATGGCTCGTTAAAACACTTCTTATGAAGTATGATTTCACCATCGAAAGAGTAATACAAGCTCTCAAGTATTTTTAATGAATTTTTTGTGATTTATCCTGGAATGATAAAAAAGGTATTTTATTTGCAAATAAGATATCTAGAGTAAAAATTTCGCTATGATTTGATGCATATATGAATATCTAACAAAACATGCCTAAACGACACAGATAGACGTTCTGAATTTTTAGATAAAAAATAGTTATGAAAATTTAAAACGTTATTTGCTAATATTTTTTAAATCATGGATAATATCTTCAAAAAACATGTCAATTACAGTGTGCGAAATTAACCATGGACCGATAGACAATGTCTATAGAAAATCGAATCAGTCTATAATGATCAAAATAGCTAAAGACCGACTTGTCTACAGGAATTCTGAGTAAATAACTGGTTCTCCGCTGCTTATTTAACATGTATGAGAAGCGGAACCAGTTTATATGTAGTACACTGATGTTTCTGTTCATCCCTTAGCTGTAATAAAATGTTCCACAATGTAATTACAAATCATTTGAATCAGATTATTCCATTTTTAACAGGGGGGGGGGGGGGGGGGGGTGTCAATTTGATATTTACTTCAATGTACGCCATTTTTGTGCAAATTCAGAATGTCCATTTTTAATGGTTTTTAAAATATGTGGAAGGTGCACCTTGAATCAAACGGAAAACGGTCAGTACAACAAGCTCCAGCAAGGCTAGTCGCAGAAAATCAAACATAGTAGAAGTGACTTAGATGAAGAATCAGACAGTGAAACTGAGCTGGAACAAAATGAAAAAGCTTGATGTGCATGAAACTGAAAAAGAATAAAATTAGTCTATGAACAAATTGCCAAACCAAATTTGTGTCAATTATTTATTTTTTAATAACAATGAATATTGCATGTTAAATTTCGGTCTATAGGAATTTGTTGTGGTCTATAGGAATTAAAATGACTATGGACCGAAAGTATATAGGACTTTAAAGTTAGTTTCGCACACTGCAATTAGAAAAAAAAGATATATCAGAGAAATATATTTTAAAAAGAAATTGAAATGAAATAGTCAAAATTCAAAAATATTACGATTTCTCAAATTTGAACCAAGCCAGATTGGAATTATAAAAAAAAGTAGTCACAGAGAACATTGTAATGAGAAAACTACATTTCCTTGATGTAAAATGGTTTACAACTTAAATGAATTTATAAAGAAAACTAATTTCTTGATGAACAGTGCATACAACATGATCATTTTAGTAATTTCTATCAATTTCGATTGGGATCAGTACTTTTTTCTTTCGGTTGAATATAATGATTATATCTGAAATTTGGTCATCTCATTTCAATTTCTTTTTCATAATATATTTCTTCGATATATCTCCTTTCTAACTGAAATATTTTTTGAAGATTTTATCTGTAGATCTAAAAAGAAAAATAACTAATGATGTTTTTGATTTTCTTAAATATTTTTTCCTAAAAAATTAGAACGTTTATATCTGAATCTTTTGGGCATGTTTTATTAGATATTTATATCATGCACCAAATCACAGCGAAATTTGGACAAGAGAATCTCTTATTTGCAAACGAAACACCCTTTTTTTCATTCCAGGGAAAATCACAAAAAATTCATTTAAAATAATTGAGAGCTTGTATCACTTTTGCGATGGTGAAATCACACTTCATAAGAGTTGTTTTAACGAGCTATTAAATAAAATTTTAGTGTAATGAGCTACCTTAACTACCAAGTTTCATGAAATTCTGTTGCAGCGGTCTCAGAGGAGTTGCGCTGACAAGAAAGGGACTGACGGATGGGTCAAAAACATTATATATCCTTCGCAACTTTGTTGCGTGGGGTGTAATTACAATTTGATGACAAAATTTTTACTGAGAATATCTGTATGACAAAAAGGAATGTCTTCATACATTTGGGAGTATGAAAACAGCTGTAATGTAGAGCGGGGTTCTCTATAAAGAATGTGGTACTCTAAGGAGTTGTGTAATAGTGTATATCAAAAACATTATATATCCTTCGCAACTTTGTTGCGTGGGGTGTAATTACAATTTGATGACAAAATTTTTACTGAGAATATCTGTATGACAAAAAGGAATGTCTTCATACATTTGGGAGTATGAAAACAGCTGTAATGTAGAGCGGGGTTCTCTATAAAGAATGTGGTACTCTAAGGAGTTGTGTAATAGTGTATACAGTGAAATCTTCACCCCTGTTTTATTTTTGCCCCTTTTACCCTCATTGTCATTGGAAAAATTCTAGACTGGGCAAAACCGTGTTCTCCCTTATCTCTCTTAACATAACTGTGTCCGAGCGAATTTAAAATGGGGTGAAATCCTTCTCAAAGGTAAAAGGGCAGGGAAAAAAACCTGAGGTGAAATTAACCCTGTATAAAGTAGAACACATCTTTAAGGGTTTGTTTTTGTCATCAACTGCACTGTATAATTTACGTCTACCAATGCCAGCAAAAAGATAAAAAATACAAATGGATTCTTTCCATTGATTGTGTCTGCATACCCTGACTGATTTCATTTCCTCCATGACAGCATAGGATTTACTGGGTAGATTCTTCCACGCTGGGAGCTGTTTAATGATGATGTTCTCCAAACCATCAGCTATTGACAAACAGGTGGCATAGTTCCTCATCTCTTTACACAGTTGAGCTGCATGAAGGAATTTGGTCAAAACAGCAATCTGGCTCTACAATAGAAGATTAGTGTATTTCGATTAAACAAAGAGAGATAACTTTTCCTCCTCTCACTCTATCTCTCTGCAAACCACAAAACATTTCATCATCCCACAGACAAACAATTTCACAAAATTCGTTACAATGTTAATTCTGTCTATCTGATGCTATTACAATGCTATTATAATTTAGGAAAATTTACAATCAAATCAGGACAGCATTGTTAACTGATACATTTCTTGGATTTCATGTGAACCAATAAAACAATTATTGGAGAAAAATTATGACCAATCACTGCCTGATCTTGCACACACCCCAGAATGAAAGTAGATACATTCAGAAGAGATGTGAATTCCCCCTACCCTAAGTAAAATTGACAAACTCACAGAGATGTGAATACCTTTGAGGAGGTCAAACTGACAGACTCACAACCAAACCCCTGCAGAGCTACAACTACAACTTAGGAGATTTTCCCTCTACTTTATATGACCTACAACAGATTATCACTCACCTTATATGACTTACAACAGATTTTCCCACTACATCATATGACCTACAAAAGATCCCCCCCCACCCCCCACCACCATCTTATATGACCTTCGACTGACAGATTTCCCCCCTACATTACATGGTCTGCGACTGACAGATTTCCCCCCCTACATTACATGGTCTGTGACTGACAGATTTTCCCCCCTACATTACATGACCTGCAACTGAGAGCTTTCCCCTACATGACATGACCTGCGACTGACCTTGGAGGAGCTACAGCTGACAATCTCGGCAGCCACCCAGTGTGAGATGTCTCTGGAGTGGTCTATCATTCTTTGAATGGCAGGGTCTTCAGAAATTTCTGATAAAAACAAACTGTTTCCTCCAGGTAAAGTGGCCTCCTCCACGTTATTCAACCTGTCACAAAAATCATACCGTGTAATTCAATTAAACGTGTAATAACAATATACCACAACCTGCCACAAAAATCATACCGTGTAATTCAATTAAACGTGTAATAACAATATACAACAACCTGCCACAAAAATCATACCGTGTAATTCAATTAAACGTGTAATAACAATATACAACAACCTGCCACAAAAATCATACCGTGTAATTCAATTAAACGTGTAATAACAATATACCACAACCTGCCACAAAAATCATACCATGTAATACATTTATACGTGTAATAACAATATACCACAATGATTAAAAGCTTTTCTCTGACTAAGATTATAAAATATTCATAATCCACCATACATAAACTGAATTTCTAATGTTACATGTTCACTCATTTTTCTTGACTTCATATCCCGAATTAAAAAGTTGGTACAATTAACAGATTTTTCCAAATACAATTTGATATACAGGAAAAACAATTTGCATTTCTGTGCTATATTCAAAGGGCCAATACTCCAAAGCGTAGGTTAATTAACTTACTTCATAATAGAGGGTGTGCGTGTTCCCGTCATGGTAAGGGCCACGCTGACTCCCAGGACTTTTGAGTTCAAGAAGTGAACTGGGTGGGTCATCTGGAAAATTCCCTGTTCTACTAGGGTCAGCTGTTCTGCGATGCACTGGGAGGTGTAGTCCGCTAACGTGAAGGCGTCTGTCCGGCGGGCGGTCTTAGGGAAGTACACTTCCTCCATGTGGTGACTATTTCTTTGTTTGTCCAAACACACCGTAAACCCGGACTTCATGCAGGCTGGATCTTTACCGCTGCTCTTCATTCCCATGGTCTTCAAAGAATCCCACTGCAAAAGAAGAAATGAAAAAATAGATAAAATTGATGAGGAAAACAATCATGAAATGTTTAAATTGCCACTCTATACTACAAGACGAAAGAAGAATGTACAGAGAGAGTTGAAATCAGCACGCCTCCACCTGTAAATCAACTTCTACCTATCACAAGTATTACAATCAACCATACAACAAGTAAGTCTTGATGACACACCTACCAATGATGAATTAGTTTATTGAAATGAAATTTCAAAGAAGTGAACACGATCTGCATATTCAAATTGAAAACTTTACTTTCAAAATGTCATAGTGTGGTTGCTGAAAATAGCTCAGAAAAATACTTTTAAATTAATGCATCCATGAAAACACAGAACATAGACCCGATATAGTCCTATACCTTTTTAGAAATCAAAATATTTAGTTGTCAGTGTGTAGAAGAAAATTTCATATCTATTGTAAATCACATCTATCCCAAATGGTTAGAAATTCTAATGAAAAATCATCATGATTCCAAACCTCTGAAACCGTTTGAAGTTTAGTATATGTAATATTAATAATTTTACAATGAAAGAAAAGACTACTTCTATGTATTTAAAAAATCAATATAGAGTTCTGATGTCACATGACAAATGCAAGCTTTCAAATTCATGCAAAATGTAAGGTTATGCATCACTGGGTTTGACAAGGGGAAAATCCAGTCTAGAAAAGGATGATGTGATATCTGATACAAATGACACACTGTAAATGTGATGATATGAACATGCAATGAGAAATGATTACCTCACGGATTTTCTCCGCCAGTGAGATCTATCAATAAATCAGTTTACAACACAATTTAAAACTAGTGATTTTTTTCTCCCACAATAATTAATATTTAATTGCACTATAAATGTTTGTGAAGTGAAAAGAATATTTTGAGCTTGATATCTTATTTATAATAATTTCGTATTTTAAAAAAATCAATCAGTACATTGTATAGCACACACAACATTCCCTCACCTTCTTTGTTGATCCATTTTGTTTGTACACATGGACATTTTCTCCAACTGTAATGCTAGTGAGCAGGTCTCTACCATTCCCATCCATGCAAAGGGCAAGTAACTCCTGCAATCTTTTCCCCTCATCAGAAAATGTTGCAATGTTCTATATAATGAGAACAAGAGATCAATCCATATTTTTGTTACCAGATCTTGAGTACATATGATTTATATTTGAAGATGTCTAAGCAGAAATAATGCAGCTTATCAAATTGATGTAGATCAAATGTATCGAGGAATTCAAAATTTAGGTTCATGATTATGAATCATTGATTAATTTTGTTTTAAGCAGTTTTGGTTTCAATCTTTTTTTAAATATTTATCATAATTGTATATTTTAAAAAAAGCCTTAGGGTGGTATTTTCATTATATACAGTGCTATATAAATTATTACCATAATTGCTGTATACATTGGTATATAAGATGAATTTTGTGGGAGTAAATTTTTATTCTGAAGTCTATGTTCAACTTATGTGCACATACTATTGCCGAAATTTGTTTCTTGCTGCAGAACTTGTGAATTGTAACATTTGACAGTGTTCTTAATATGTGTTTAATCAGTAATAAATCAAAACGAAAGATCATATAAATAGCAAAATAACAATCCCCAGTACTTATACGTACCACTGCATTGGTACTAGTAAAGATATATTTCCCACATCGAATTTGTAGATGTCGATTAAAGTCAATATAGAACATTTTTCATGCAAACATTTCACAAAGAACAAACCCGATTACTTATCAGAGGATCAATGTCAAATTCCCTAAAACAAATCTCAGGAATTAAGGTTACAAACTTACATGTGGGATGACGTATATGTGAGTGTATACGGTATTATTATCATGAAGCTTGTCCCCTCTAACTGGTCACTCGGTTACAGTTAGGGTGCACCTTAGTAGAATAATCTAACTGTGTCTCGGGACAGGCCCGTAGGACATTATCACTCTAATGATAGAACATTCTGTGTAGGCACATCCGTGTGGTCTGGTTTCAATTTCTAATCCTGGTGCCACATCAAACTCAAGACGCCTAACATAGGTAGTGACTGGTCCTTCACTATGAACCCAAAATTAGAAGTGAAAGTCATGGGTCTTTTAATAATGACCTTTAAAAAGAAGGTCAATTGTCACTGCAGATGTTGGCATGATAAAGAACCTCAACTGTTCTCATCCTAAGCGCCATGTACAGGTGAAAATTTACAGCACTTCACCTAAAGCTAGTGACATCTTTAAATGAGTGAAAAGTTCTCCAACAAAAACAACAAATAAACAAAACAAACAAACCTGTTCCTCTATGAAAAATTGCAGAGAATTGATAAGATCTTCATTGTCTTCAAAGTCCACCGGGTAAAATCCCTCCACCCAGAAGTGCAGTAGATCCACCACTCGCCTCTGTGTCCGCTGTAAATTTGTCTCACGAACCTTACTTCTGTAAAAAAAAAAATTATCATACATGTATTACCATTTTTTCTGAAAATAGAAAATCATAAACACAATGTATTTAATAACATGATATTCTGAATCAAGACTGTGTGTAGTTGGGATATTGCACTTAAAATGGAAAGTTACCTGGAGATAGCTGAAAATCGGGACGTTAGGAAATCCATGAGAGAGGCTGGGTCAACAAAGTATCGGAAACCAAAGAAAAACTGGTGGACATATCCAAAGCTCAAGGCAGTTCTGTAAAAGACCATACATACATGTAATTATCTCTGATGATGAAAATCAGTAGACCCTCAAAAGCTGTAGTAGTTTACCATGTAAGATTTTCATTCAACACTCATATCCAAAGTTATCTCTCAATACAATTCAGGTCCATTTTCACCTCAAAACTACTTATTTGGTTTTTTTTACAAAAAGCCCTTTTATATTCAATACCAATTTCCATGGTAATTTGATAAGGAATAAGATATCATATAATATAATGCTTTGCAAGGCAGGGCATTTTACCTTGCAATGAGTATCAACAAACTTCTTTCATGAAGTCCTTTTGTGACCTTTGCCCTTTTGACCCAAAAATCAATAGCGTTCTCCCTCTTCTAATGACCAAGCTATATGTGAAGTATCAATTCAATCAAGCAAAAAAATGTGGCCTCCAGAGTGGCTACCAGCTTTTTGTATGAAGTCTCATAGTCATTAGTGACCTTGACCTTTGGACCCCCAAAATCAATAAGGTTCTTCTTCTCTTGATAACAAGAAGCATCAAATCAATCGAGCACAAAATAAGTAGAGTATACAAGCTCAACGCTACACAATTACACACAGACACATGAACGGTTCCATTATCCCCCTCTTGCAATGAATTGCGAAGGGATAATAATAAATGTAATATCCTCTTTACAAAAAAAAAAACAGATCAAAACAGTCATTCAAAACTGCTGGTTTACTTACGATGCAAACAAGTAGGACATGAGACCTTCTGTAGTACCCGCCTGTACCACCTGAATTTCACACCTAGTCTGGGGCTCCCTCAGGGTTTGGAACTGTAGAAGGCTGTTTTCACTTTGAGGCTTTAGCCTGAGGGGTGTGTCAGTGACATTGGCACTTAAGGAGTAGAGGAATGTGGAGTTGATGCTGTCTAGTTCGGTCTGTAACATCTCTATGTGGTTCTTGCACAGCTGGAGATATTGAATTTTTTGGCTCATCTCCTCTAGGTCTTTGGATACTGTTGTTTTCTGGTCTAAATATTGAAATAAATATAACAATTCAAAAGTATATAAAGAACACCAGACATAAGAGCTGGATGGAGGAAATGTTGGGGGGGGGGTGAAAACCACAGTCACCTATAGAGCAAATTTTGAGACAATTAGAAGGCTTCAGAAGCCACAGGACACAATGGTAGGGTGAAGGCGAAGTGAGGTAATTATATTTTTGTTTCCTTAAATTCTCTTTTCAAATCTTTCTAAACACTCATGCAATGATCCTGATATACAAGAACATTTGCATATATGTACATAACAGTGAATATTGTACCTTTGGGGCCTTTGTGACTTTCTGTTAATCTATTGAAGAAAGCTTGTGTTTTTCTCTTTGTCCTTCTTTCCATCATAATCTGCTGATCTAGGGTTGCTAGCTGTACCTGAAGTCTCTCTGCATTCTCTTCATCCTGATAAAAAGTTTAGTGGCATGTCTCCCAGAAAATGTGTTTGTAATATTAAAATAACACCATCTAAAGAAACCAACCATGTCCAAATAGCTCTTAAAAGCTTCCGATCATGACACTAGTACATAATACCTTATAAAATTACTAATTTCTGAGTTTTAGTTTGCATGGTTTTAAATCCTTCACAAACAAGAGAAAGTGGACTATCACAAACAACAAATCTTCAACAACGAAATTAATATTCCATCAACAAGTTATTTTTTTTTTTACCAAACCACAAAACTTTGAGCCTTGATAAAGCTGTTACTTACAATATCTTGAAGAAATTTCTCCAAGTCTTTGGACATGTTGAGCTGCACCATAGCATAATGAAACAGTATGTGATTCCGTCTGTATGGCGACAGAGTCTCCTGTTTTTCCTCACTCAGCGACAGTTGTGACATGTGTCGCATCAGTTTGGTGCTACCTCGAACATCTGACATGCTGCTGCTGCGAGACGACAAACTTCCATCCAGTGTACCACAGCTTTTGCGGTAGTGTTTTGAAATGTCTGATTTCTGACTTTGTACATGGATTAAGTGTGGGGCTTCCTGATTGTTTGGTGACTTTCGTTTGGACAGAGTGTCAGATGAAGTGTTAGGTTGTACATGAGATCCAGAGTTTGAATGAACAGAATTCTGTGGTGAAACTCCACTATGAGGTAATGATAACCGGCGATTAACAGCACGAGTATTTTGATCTTCAGCACGGACTGGATGAGCATTATTGTGAACATCTGTATCATTGTCATTATCGGAAGCTATTGTGAAGGTAGTGTTACAGGCAAGGTTGTGCATGGAAGAACTCTTAGCTTTCTCAAAATGTTTCCTACGATGTCTCCTTCTCTTTTCAATGTTCTCATTATCTGTAGAATCTGAGGTATCATAATTTCCTTGTAATGCATTCACAGACTGTGGTCGACCTCCCAGCCTATCACCAGCCCTGTTGTTGAAGGCTTTGTCAGCCCTCTGTTTTCTGTGAGAATGTTCTTGATTGGTCTCCGACATACTGGAAGATGAGCCATCTGGATCATCAGTATGCCTGTATCTGGAACCTTTCTGAGAACCTGTGTCACTTGGCTGCAGGACATTCCTGTTTGGCACATGTGGTCTGTAACAATACAATGATTAATTCAACAAACTACCTGTCATTAAATTCTGAAAATCAAATAAGATTGTCACTTACAACTATAAAAGGAAAATTCTCAAATAAAAGAGAACTTTGTAATATTACTACAGATCAAAAGAAAAATATAATATTAACATCAATGTTTATTTAAATACTGATTTTTTTTTCATTTGACTCACTGATTGAGAATTGCGGGTTTTACTCCATTGACAGCTTCAAACAAGGACACTAATAGATCTACTTTCCAATACATGTCTGAATATTTCTCAGTAACAGCACTAGAAAATGTCTCCCACTTTAATCCTCCGAGCGACATCACATACTCAGCTGTAAAAAATGAATATTCAAGACTAGTTACTGGCCTCTGGTTTCTGTTTAATTAACAGTGTACTGGAATACATGCATTATCAAAAGCAATATGAACACACATCATAATTGGCATCATCGCTAGCCATGGTTACTGAGTCCGGTACTACCTACCCTACCTGACGGATACAATAGACGTGGCTTGCGACGATGCATAATTGGCAGTGATTCTGTTTCTATCATATTAACAAGAAAACTAACCCATGTTGATATCTTCTACTCCGTTCTCCATATAACCATCGAATGCAAACTCCTCCCTCAGAAGATGAACCAGGCGACCCATCTTTTGTTGTTGTGTGAGACTGGTGTTGCTGTTGAGCAGACGATCCATCAGACTCCCAGGGTCGGGCGGCTTGTACACGCCGTTCACTCCACTAACGCCACTGTCTTTGGAAGGAGAAGGGGAGGATGTATTGGACCGAATCCTCTGAGACTGGGGAAGCAAATGATATTCACCTGAATTTATATTATGAGGAACACTTTGCTGTCTGGGTAGAGAGTTATATTGACCAGAAGAATGCCCACTCTCCCCGTTAAATGCCTTATTCTGACTAGAAAGTTTGTCTGAATCTTGGTTGGAAGACCAGCGTTTCGAATCATAATCCTTTTGACCTGAAAGACTAGAGTTGCTCGGCAGGTTTTGTTGTTGGAGGTTCTTAGACCTAATGTTTGCCGTCTTCTGCACTAAATCCTTGGCAGTTCTTCCATGTCTGCCTTGCTTATGTTTTGGCAAAGTACTGGTATTAGGGCTATTTCTAGATGTATCACTACTCACATGTTTAGCTCTGGGTTTCGGGCTTCTCCCAGGATCACTCATTCGAGTAGCATCCTCCATATTGATGAATTCATCCGAATTGGCTTGACTACCTGGAGCTGAGCTAACAGTCACCACACCAACAGGAACTATCTGGAACAAACCAGTTCTTGGATCCTGCTGAAGCTGGACTTGCATAGGATAACCCGGCATCATTGCACCTCCAAACTGACTCACAGAAGGCAAAGTCATAGTCTGACCCATCAACTGCTGCTGATATTGAGGAGGAAAGTTTGACATCTGTTGATTTAATTGCATGTTAAACATTTGATTCATGTGAGGAGCTGATGATGTTGACATGGGTACTTGGCTGCCTAGCAGAGGTCCTTGAGGAACATCCTTCCCTTTAGAGTTTGATTGCTGTGCTCCCTGGAGGTTTTTACTTAAATGTTGTGCAATTGCTGCAGCTAATGAATCTGTATCAGGCGCATTTCCTTGTTTCTGAAGTTCAGAGAGAAGATTGTCCAGTGAGCCTACATTGCCACTTTTTACTTTATTCTCCTCAGACAGTTCCTTCTTGTCACCAGAAGGCTTCACTACAGATGAGGTCTGTTGTTCCTTCTGATTATTCTTCTCATCTTCAGCGTCTTTCACTGGTTGCCTGTGTTTCATCAGGTTCTTCTTCAGCTCCTTTAGCTTCCTAACAACCTCCTTGTCATTGTCGCCACTTTGCTCTTTTGTCCCCTGTGGCTTCTTTTCGTCCTCCGGTGGCGGTGTTGATCCAGGCTTATGGAGAACAATAGGCTTAAAATGAGTGGCCGAGGACGTAAAGGCTGAGGGCATCTGTCCTTCACCTTTATTTCCGGGTTTCACTGCCACTGGAGCAAACACAGATGATGATGATCCGATCTGAGGTTTTGCAACGAGTCCTTTGATTGGACGAAAGGCCGATAACATGGGACTAGGTGGCTTGGGTGGGGGTTTAGGTTTAGGTTTAATCTTTTCTATCTGTTTTTCGGGAACTGATTCTTCTGCAGCATCTAGTGCCCTGTTTTCATTATTGGCAAAATTCATCTGAAAAATATGATATTAGCAATACAGATATCCTTCTTGAAGGCAAAATATGCTCCACAAATTAAAATATTAGCAATATCAATATCCTTCCTGAAGGCAAAATATGCTAGTAAATGAAATGATCTTGTCACAAAAAAATTGTGAAGATATTTTGTGAAGATATACAAAATACAATTTGTTAGTCTGTGTCATCCATTGTAAAATTACTCATTCACTGTGCATTTTAACATTATGTGTGAATAAATGTGATTTAAATTGTTTAAATAGCAACATTGTGCAATGCTGGGGTTCACTTCGTGACACTTCTTTGGACTTCTTTCCATTGAATGTTAAATGAACAAAATTTAGTTTTGTGATCAAGATCAAAGTGAAAACAATCCATGTTGATCTGTGTACATTCTGTGAAAGTAGGTTCACTTCCCTCACCTGATCAACCAGACGATTAACATACATATACCACATGATCATACTCATCTAAAACAGTAAAAGCACGTTCTACAGCATTCAACTCATACACTCGTATACAGAAATTTTCTACAGTGTTAGCAAAGTCAAAAGATATGCATGTACCATTTTTGTGAAGGATTCTTGGAAGAGATTTTTGCAGATAACATTGGATGAAAGGCCATCGATTCTTTCGTTTTCATCACACCTCTGAAACAGAAAATCTTGCATCAAGACATTTTCATGATACATAAGTTATTCAGAAGCTTCAACATCTCTCTGCAATAAAATTAATTCCAAAATGTTTCTTACATGTCGTGCAGCCTCCAGTGTAGGTCTTTTGGCTGGATCGGATTTCACAAAGTCTTCCAGAAGTGATTGGAACTCCTCTGACACAGACATTGCTGATATGGGTGAGTACTTTTTACCTCCGGCACACCGAAGAGTTACCCCAAGACCATACAAACATGTCTGTGAAATAGAAAGCTAATAAATGTTAATACCTGTAACATACTGTAAATTCCCTATTCTACACGAGTACTTATTATCGCAAAGTGACTGTTCCACATCAAATCATGAAATTTAACCTGAATTTGAGAGTGGTCTGTTGATCAATGTGTTTCAGCAATACAAACAAAAACAGCAAATAATTTTATTTTACACGTGATGCTTCTCTTGAAAATTACTCGATAATAAATTCCAGTATATTTAGATGTTTATAGTGTATACTACACATCTGTCAGGATTCTCTGTCAAATAAATTGTTTATCTTCACCTTTGATAATTCCTACCCTCTCATTAAGCGTCCTTTAACTGGACAGACTCATTCTTCCTACCTTGTCTGAGAGTTTTCCCTTTTGCTGTAGTTCTGGTGCCATAAAGATGACCTCCAACGGTTTATCCTCAGGAATGGCTTTGAAAGATAAGTTACCATTCTCTCTAAGAACTAATGTGTCAGGTGAGATGTATGCAGCTAAAAGAATAGAAAATATCACACATTAAAAAGTACAATCCATTTCAGTTTAATTTACTAGAAAGCAAAATAAGAAGCTTTCAATGATTAATGTTCACCTGTTAATAATCAAATTTCAAATGTATGTGTTCTGTAATACATATAACATCAACTCATTCAATCTACATCTACCACACACACAGACATCAGCATCACTTTACAGAGAGTTTACTCTTAACTTACGTAAGTGCTTCTTTTTTCTCTGCAGTGCTATGTTTACTCTAACTTACGTAAGTGCTTCTTTTTTCTCTGCAGTGCTATGTTTACTCTAACTTACGTAAGTGCTTCTTTTTTCTCTGCAGTGCTATGTTTACTCTAACTTACGTAAGTGCTTCTTTTTTCTCTGCAGTGCTATGTTTACTCTAACTTACATAAGTGCTTCTTTTTTCTCTGCAGTGCTATGTTTACTCTAACTTACGTAAGTGCTTCTTTTCCCTCTGAGGGCTACGGTTCCCTCTCTAAAGAGCGTTTAATCTAACTTACGTAAATATTTCTTTTTCCTTTGCAGAACTAGTTCCCTCTCTACAGAGAGTTTACTCTAACTTACGTAAATGCTTCTTTTTCCTCTGCAGTGTTATGTTTACTCTAACTTACGTAAGTGCTTCTTTTTCCTCTGCAGTGCTATGTTTACTCTAACTTACGTAAGTGCTTCTTTTTTCTCTGCAGTGCTATGTTTACTCTAACTTACGTAAGTGCTTCTTTTTTCTCTGCAGTGCTATGTTTACTCTAACTTACATAAGTGCTTCTTTTTTCTCTGCAGTGCTATGTTTACTCTAACTTACGTAAGTGCTTCTTTTCCCTCTGAGGGCTACGGTTCCCTCTCTAAAGAGCGTTTAATCTAACTTACGTAAATATTTCTTTTTCCTTTGCAGAACTAGTTCCCTCTCTACAGAGAGTTTACTCTAACTTACGTAAATGCTTCTTTTTCCTCTGCAGTGTTATGTTTACTCTAACTTACGTAAGTGCTTCTTTTTCCTCTGCAGTGCTATGTTTACTCTAACTTACGTAAGTGCTTCTTTTTTCTCTGCAGTGCTATGTTTACTCTAACTTACGTAAGTGCTTCTTTTTTCTCTGCAGTGCTATGTTTACTCTAACTTACGTAAGTGCTTCTTTTTCCTCTGCAAGGCTACGGTTCCCTCTCTACAGAGAGCCCACAGTTCCTCTTCTGTCAACTCTCTGTTCACTGAATCCAGTACTTCATTAATGGTAAGACCCTGCTCAATTAAATAAGGGCAAGAAATGGAATCAAAGACAGCTCAGATTCCACTGATGCTTGAACATCATTCCATCAAAAATATAAAATGGATTCTGCAATACACCAACTACACTTATGAATGCAGTGTTGTTCACATACACCTCAATATGGATCATATACAATGCCAACTACTGTAGAATCATTTAAATTCGTGGAGGCCAATTTTCGTGGATTGCTGAATTTTTACAGGTTCATGGGGATGTAATTTCGTGGATATATATATATATATATAACATATATATATATAGTATACATATATAATATATACTGTATATTCGTTGAAGATGTGTAAATTCGTGGGTGAGGGGTACCCACGAATTCCACGAAAATTGAGCCACCACGAATTCTAATGATTTCACAGTATATGTAATTTTAAAGTTTATTCTGATGTCACATAGAGTGATTCTCATAGTTAAAGCTTTTAATACAAATATCTAGTCCATTCCTACAGTCGGTAACATTATGGACATCTAATTGATATACAAACTTATATATAAGTTCTAACAAAGAAGAGTGGAGTTTTACACAATGGGCAAACTTTATATTTCAGCCACAATAACACAGAGAGCATGTATTACTCGTGCTTAACAAAGACTTTCTAGCTAAGGACTTTTGCAAATAGGTTTATGTTGGATAAGCGACAAATTCATATGGTAGTATTTGAGTTGGTTGTACGATAATGAAATAATTTTAAATGTCTTCAGTCACCTGTATAACAAATGTATATTAGAGAGAAACGAAACCCTGCAGAACAATACCTGTTTTTTCTTTGAACGTTTAGATTTTGTCTCAGAACCACTACCCTCTGAGGATTCAGTCCGTTTCACAGAGGATGTATTGGATAAATCCATCATAGTTACCGCCCGAGGTTCCGAGTCCTCCACAGAAAAGGCTTCCACTGGGCCAGGTTTGGAAGTGGATGAGCCTAACAGCCCAGTATTCTCCACACTGCTGTTCTTCTCACCAAGTGTGGATTCTCCATCATCCACCATTCCTGAATCATTATCTGATTTAGTCAGCTGCTCTTTTAAGCTAGGTTTCCTTGGGAGTGGGGGCTTGGTTTTATCCGGTGGAACACTGCTTTTGATTTCAGCTGTTACCGTAACCTTTGGTTCACCGTCACTGATCCTCGAATCACTTAATACTTCATTCACCTCGCTTACAGTGAAGTTAATATTTTCAGACAACTTATCATTTGAGTTATTTATAGAAATTAAATTAGAACTGTAGTTAAGTCCTTGTTTATTGGCCCCCCTTGTGTTTGATTTCCTCTCCCTGTTTCCAGTGGGGAGGGGCATCCCCGTCAACATTCCCCGAACTGGCATGTCCTCAGTCTCTGTATATTCCAAATTCTCTATTTCCTTCTCTTGGCTATTTCTGGATTCAGTTCTTATTTGTCTCCCAAAGGGGGATCCAGAGGGAGTGGAGTGTTGTTGTGGTCCGTTAAACTTTTCCGAGACTACACTGGGAACAATGGAAGACTGAGATGATAGGTAGTCGGCAAGTCCCTCTGTGACATCAGTGTAACTGGCTAAAGACGTTACATCTGTCAAGAAGAAATAGTTGAATCTCGATCATCGAATGCTAAATACAGAGCTCTATAATTAACTTGGAAAGATTAAAAGGTGATAATGATTCTTATTAGCAAGATAATAGAAAAGTCCTTTTGAAAATCATCTTTGTAAGCTACATATTTGGAGTGTGTTTCTCCACCAAAGGGAAGTTTATTAGAATTTAGATCATTGGTTTATGATGAAAACTGTTCACACTCTCGGACTCTGAAGTTCGATGATATATACCTGGAGCAGGTGTAAATGGAGCAGCAAAGTCTCCGATCCCGCAGCAGATTTCCTGAGATGATTTACCACACAGTTCCTCCTCACAGTGAGTTATAATGGACTCCAAGTCTGGGCGAGTGTCCAAGTGCTCAGAGGTCATACATCCAAACAGTTCCCGGAGCTCCGGACAGATCTCTTCGCCTGGTTCTCCATTATATTCCGCAGCATATAGCAGGGTCATCCCAAGGGAAAACAAGTGGGACTGTAAACAAAGTACCAAATTGTTTACAAGATTACAGGGATTTTTTTAGGGCCTGTAGAGGGTCGAAATTCGGCCCCATTCCGAATGCTGAAAAGCAGGTGTTTTTCCCAAAATGATGCTTAAAAATTCCCAAATGATGGATGCTTTGATGAGAATATGCCAAGAGGGGCCATCGAACCTCAGTGCCACTCTTTTGCCAAAAAAATTTTTGACAGTTTTTTCTTCACCAAAGACCGGAAATTAAAGCTTGTTTAAGCCACATTGATATTGAAATATGAAATGGTTAACTTTTTGCTTGTTTTTCTTATTTATTTGTATGAAACAAATTTCCCAATTTCAATCAAATATTGCTATTTTTCCAAAACTTGAAGGCCCTGGCCCCTGGGTTCAAGGGGTTAAAATAATCCCTGGATTAGACACTGTCTATAATATAGAGGGCATGTACATGACACGTTAATGCTATCACCCATTTCTATGTTAATACATGGATAAGTGATTAAAGATTTTATGGGTCCAAAAATCTTTTGAAATCCTCTGCCTGATTTTCTATGGAGAGTCTCTTAGAACCAGATTAACTACATTCCTTCAATAAACATGGGAATTTATGCTGGTCTAAACTGCATGATTTCATATGCAAGTGTCATTTCTGTTCATCCCTCATACATTTTCAAAAATGAAGTTTGTTTCTTATATTTACATTCTACTTTCCTTTCTGTTGGAATTCCCAGCCGTTAAAATTGAAGCACTATTTTTATCAAGATTCATAAGCGCATTGTTCATAATTCTGCACATTCATGAGGAAATGGCTATCATTACAAATTGTAAAGATATAAATGGTAAAAACATTGGAAATATAAATATTAAGAAATGCATTACAAGCAACAGATATACTATTTACATGATAACTTTTTCAGATGATAAGTGCAAATTACCTGTACTAGTACGAGTCTTTACAGCAATTATTATAACTAAATTCTCTTACTTCTATGAATCATATGAAAATGGGAAAAGTATCATATTTTGGCTGCATATACAGTACCTTAACAATTTTCAATTCATAAATATATAAATAATTTTTAAATCATATCCTTGTAACATATGCCATGACTTTTTTTTTGTTTGTTTTTTTGATTCCCTGGTAATATTCGTAAATGACTGAAATAAGAAATTCCTTAAGAACAGAAATACATTACAACCTACCTGAATCAGTACGTTATCTATTTTCGACAAAATTTGACCGTAAATCAATATTTAAAATCCCCAGAATCCACCGGGGATCATCAAAATTTATTCCCCATAGTCAGCCTTCACATATTCAGTAAGCTAGCTCTCTCTTCTCCTAATCACTGTTTCAATTCCACACCGTTCAAACAATTTACTTTCAATTGAATGTAAAATTATTTCCTATGGGATATTTGTTCAGTTACTTAAAGACTACAAAAATATTTTTCCTAAAATCAAATATGGACACATGTATTAATCAACGTAGAAATCACTACACAATTTCCATGGGTGGAACATCAGCCAATATCCCATGCTTGTAATTTAAAGTTTTGCAAACAAAAATGATTTTTGAAGTTATATTACTCACTGGAAAGACCTTGAAAATCAAAGAAAGTTTACTTTTCTATTTTTCTTTGTGATCAATGCCAACAATACTAAACTTAATTAGTCCTTTAAAAAGTAACAATGCAACAATACCAAATCTACAGATTATTCTGAAGTTAAAGAAAATTCAAGATTACACTGTAACTGACAAATGCAAAGCACATTTCCTATGACTAAATTTCTGAGTAGTTTACTTAAAAATAAAAAGTGCTTTTCTTCCCAAAAAATTTACTTAAAAGTTGAAATGTAGACTGCAAAGCCCTGTTGAGATGAGCTTAATTACTGACAATTTCAACCAACTTTTCTCTTGCAAGTCCTAAATTTTTACATTTTGAAAACTTGAAAAGTTATCAAGTTTCTTTTGGCTTTATTCATGAAATCTTGTCCACACAAAAATAGAACAAAAACATGACCCCCTCACTAGAGGCCAAATTCCCATTTTATGACCACTACAGAATTTTGTGCAAAATATTTGCCATGAACTGTTAAAGTAACTTTGTGGAACTGTACAATTTTCAGGAAATCTGAGCATAACCTGCATGTTAACGACACTTAATTTAAGAATAAACTTACCAAAACAACAGAATATTATTAGCAGTTAATTAACAGACAATTCTACAATACTCCTGGCGGTGGAATTACCTTAATGCAATTGCCCACATTGTCGTACTCTGGAGGTATATATAGAGGTTCGGGATCTGTAATTAGAAATAACACTCTGTAAAGATACATGTGTGAAATATTGAGAAATTCAACTTCAGCTGATCCTCTTGAACTTCTGCACAGCTTAGTGTCACACGTAGAGTCGTACTCTTATGTCCTCCCAGACACTCCACACAGATTAATGACGGACATGTCCTGTGTACAAATCATGTCTACATGTGTAGAACTGCTTGTCAATAACATACTGATTCTCCAAAGGATTAATGGGATATGCAGATACCTGTTCAATGTGTAAGTTTCTGTTATTTAAGATAATGAGGTTAGTGTGAATTTTCCTGTTATTTAAGATGAGTTTAGTGCTAATTTTTCTGTTATTTAAGATGAAGTTAATGTGAATTTTTCTTCCTTTTCTTTTAAATTACAGAAACCGATACCATGTCAGCCTTAAGTTCCATGTTGTACAGGCCAAACAGCTGGGTTATCCCCATCATGTTCTGGTCCATCCATTATAACCCTCTATAGAGCGAGTGCTGCTTGTGTAGCAAGCTCTAAAGATTTCAAGTCTTATACATACAGCCAATGAATTTTTGACAGAAAAAAAAACAAAAACCTTTCATAACCCTAACAACCATCCTTTTTGATTTTTCAAAGTCCCAATGCGTTGAACTGAGATTATTTCTTCTTTAGCCTTGAAATCTCCTGCACAATGCAGTGTGTCACAATAGGCCTCATGTATACATGCATCACCATAGTCCGGGGGGGGGGGGGGGGGGGCGCCAGTCCCATGGGAAAAGAATCAGGACTCACCACATGTATATACGACTGTGTTTGCCCTAATGGTAGCACTGTCAACATATTACTACAGAGTATTTCATGCTTTTCTGTTTTGTGGGGGACATACACTCATTCCTCAGTTTCACTTAATGAGTTCCAAACATAACTTTGCTTAACTGATGTTATGAAACAAATTACAGTGGTTATAAAAACGGGTACATGAAAGTTGAGCGATCACAAAAAATCATGGCTTTCAGAGTAATTCAATAAACAAGAATCACTTGCACATATTGGAACATCAAAGACACTTTATATTCATTCAGTATCTAAAAAGACTGCAAACATAGAATCATATTATCGAAGATTTCTATCAATTTTCCTCTGCCTAAATCACGATTTAATGTCACACGGTTCTGTTGTGCTTTTACATGCCCACAAATAACGGAAGCGCCTTTATCTAACGGGTAGTTTATCTAATGGATGATATGCATGACATATACAATATGCCATCATAAAGTATGTAAATACAGCTATCGTATCAAATTTCATCATAACCTAATGAACCAATTTTCTCAAAATTTTGAATAGACCACTGTGACAACCTAATGAACCAATTTCATCAACATTTTGAATATATCACAACCTAATGAACCAATTTTTACACAAGTTTATAGATAGAGTAGCTTTGCTCATATTCCTACACAAATAAAAATAAACTTTATATGACTACATGCCTTCTTCATCTAAAAACGAACTCTATTGAGGAAATCGTTGAAAGTGTGATGTCTCCATTTTATATCTATGCTAAAAATTAAGAATACAATTGGAAATTAACTGGACCATTTCAAGCACACAGCAAACCACTGTTCTTTCTGGAATTGTATGTGAGAATGTACAAAATTTTAAATCAGATTTCCAATAATCTCATAATGAACCTTTAACTTTCGAATACAAATTAACACAAAATATGAACAAATTCACAAAATAATTACCTTTCTACGTAACTCTAAGGCAAACGTAATAACATATCCTTTACAAACTTTTCACTAACTGAGTCCATTTAAGTACAAAATTAGTCAGGTACCTGACCCTCAAACAAAAAACATATTTTGTATCATACTGTGTGTATTATCTGAAGAACACAATCAGCTTATGAGATATATCAATATTGACCTATCTTCACACCAGCGACTCAGAACAAAGACACCCGTCATTTTCACCCTCTCGTCAAATGCATACTTTATTTTAAGGGGAAAAAAGTTCAATTGTTTCTGTTTTGCATGGATGTGTGCCAGGGCCTATATGAAAAGCAACCTACATGACCCATTCTTTTCTTATATAAGGTAAAAAGAGTTCAAGTTGGCCAGCTCAACAATGGGCAAACTTTAAACAAAACTCTGAAAGATACATTTAGTTTTGAATAGAGCTACTTAAGAAAATCCTCCCCGCTCTTATAATGGCTTGAACTTCGTTTATTGTGTTGTATTTCTAGAATTAGAAAAGGTACTGCGAAACTTATCTCCCCAGTGACACCAGATGCACCCATATGACAGACATCACACACACAAAGAAACCAAGAAAAACTCGACTGAACCTTGTATCAATTTACAGCGATGTTACATAGGTTAACCAAATGAGACATTATTTACCAACACATAAGCATTTCCAGAAAGATAACTCTTTCATCATCATGCGGTCTTTATCAAACCTATAAGATATACCTTATTTGAGGTTCTTTCCATTAAACCTGTAGTGCATGTGTTGCTTTATGCCAATATGGAATGTGCATTATGCTGACTGTAGATTTTAAAATGTAAACAAGCATTGCTGAGTTTACCAGTGATGTTGGCGACAGTGCAACAATTAATTAAATGCATCCCAACTTTTGAAATTCAATGTACATCTCCACGAGATTCTCAATATTTTCAGTACATGTTTAACAGATCTGTTAAAAAAATACACTGAACTCTGTCACTAGTACTAAGTTACCTCCTAATATTTCTAGCTCCAGTATTGCCTTTTTTCCAGACCGACATCAAAGCTAGATATAAGTCATATTAAGTGATGGCGAGGTCCCTGTAGAGTGTTCACACTTCTACAATGATGGTGAGGTCCCTAAAGAGTGTTCACACTTCTACAATGATGGCGAGGTCCCTAAAGAGTGTTCACACTTCTACAATGATGGCGAGGTCCCTAAAGAGTGTTCACACTTCTACAATGATGGTGAGGTCCCTAAAGAGTGTTCACACTTCTACAATGATGACGAGGTTCCTAAAGAGTGTTCACACTTCTACAATGATGACGAGGTCCCTAAAGAGTGTTCACACTTCTACAATGATGGCGAGGTCCCTAAAGAGTGTTCACACTTCTACAATGATGACGAGGTCCCTAAAGAGTGTTCATACTTCTACAATGATGACGAGTCGATTTTTAATGCGGGTGTATATACAGCCACGTTGTATATACATTCGATGCACTTCCAGTCAATCTAATGTAAGACATTTCCATGTCATACACAATCTTTCTCTAAAAATCTTTTAATAAATTAATCTAATTCTTCAATATTTTAATTAAATTACATCACTTAGACTTAGTACTTGCCACCCATACCATGATAATAGTAAATGCTGTCCAGTTCTGAATCAGTCTAGACGTTTAACATATTGGTTACTTTATAAAATCTAATATTTCGTTATTAATCTTAAGTTAGTCTTACATTGAAAAATATTTGATTAAGTGGATTTGCCATGTCTGTACCAAACAGCTGATTACACATCTTAAACAATCACTCAACAAAACAATATCAATCAACCATGTCTCGGTGCACTGAGCCATTGCTAATACTACCCAAGCTTCCCTAACTGTGGGGAAATTCAAAAGAGATAAACATACCACAGTGATTTAAAAATTGGTTTTGGGGGGGGTTCTGAAAATAAAAGACAAATAACACATCGTCATAATATTTCAAAAGGAAGTGCGTCATGAATGCATAAATAAGTGTTGGCGATGCCTTATCCCTTTAAATGGTGTTACATATGCTTATTTTGTTGTCTTAGTTGATTGAAGCATTGGACTACCAATTGGTAGATTATGAGCTTAAGAGACAAACATTTTTTCTAACCGGTGAATTTACAATTAAATTACAACTTTTCACTAAATAAGACAAATTCTTAAATTTGAATTTTATATATATATCATTTACATTTCTGGCAGATGATGATTTATTGCAATTTTCTTAGGGGTCTTGTACCTCTTTTAAGGTGTGGAAAAAACTGCACATTGTGAGAATTTAAATTTTAAAAAAGCATGATCCTGCCATGATCAGGGGAGGGAGATAACCACTGCAAAATATAGCTACCATTCAAAAATGAAACTAAACATTATTGTGGACATTAAACTTTCAAATTTAAGCATTCAATATACATGTATAGAAAAAACATTTCAACAAATAATAAGATTTTTTTTAAAAATATATATTTGAAAACTATAAATATTTCCTTTAATCTATTGCCTGGGTTTCTTAGACCTATGAAGACCAAAATTGTTAAAATGCTAATGAAACCTACAAGCAACAACTGGCAAACTGTATCCCGTGAACTTGGTCAACAAAAGCTGCACAGCTAGGATTCTCTTAGAAAATATTAGGATGGACTAAATTTTCCTTGAGAACAGCAACAGAAAACTCTGCTGTAATAACCTCACCCTGTCATGCACAAAAACAGAACTAATTTCACATCTCAAACATAAATCTGAATTATCTCAAAATGCTTATATTTCAATTATGCTAAATGTTATGAAAAATGATTCTTAATTATTTCTAGTATGCAGAAATGCTAATTAGATGTGATGTCACTGGTTCAACAATTCATGTTGCACGAACTATAAGCTCAACATAGAATTTTTAATTGACTGATACATATTGTCTCAATAAAGCAACTGGAATTCAGAAAGTTTTGAAGCATTGTGAGGAGAAAGATGGAAATAAGACATAACACTTTGAGAACTCTGTCCTGATATGAGACTAGTCTAATGACAGACATGCTAAGCCCTGAGCTCGTTGCTACGAGTTAGCAAACAGAAATCAAGACGAGTGGACACGAGGAACAAATCTTTGTTTTACTATCAAATCCTTCAAACATTCTCTTCTTCACTGGTAAAATATTCATCAGACTAATTAACGTAATATGGATTTTAACCTGTGGTTCTGTAAATCAGTCAAATAAAAGGAGTATTTAATAATAAGCTCTTGGACTGGTCATATCTACTACAAGCATTCAATAAAATGACCCAATTTCACAAGATTAAAATCAACAATAAAATTATTTTACAGTCATTGAACATTCCTCATCAGATTTCTCACACAATAAACAATATCATTAATCTATAAAGCAAAGGGTGGGTTAATGCATTGTAATTACAAATCTCCAGGACTGAAAATAGTCATCCATGAATAAATTCTTTTAAAAAAAAATCTGCCTCCTTGGTGCTTTTTACAAAATGTAGTTGTATTGCTCTCCAATGATCGTTTGAACAAAGTTATAAAAATGAAAAGGAAGAGTAGTGAATGTGAGATGGGAAAATTGAGGTATAAAGAATATTTCAAAAATAATGGCTGGGAATTCCTGATCTGTGGGAAAGCAAGAAGAAGGAAATGATGTCTCACAATTTTATTGACATTCAGCCATTCATAAAGAGGGATTTACCAAAGCTCATTTTACTTCTAGTAAATAGTACTTTTTCCCTTTAAAAACATGCCAGAAGGTGTTGCACGAACTGCATTGTCCCTATACCTACACCCCTCATGCTGACATTTCTGTAAATACTTAAATTCACTTACATAAACAACAGTACTAACAAAAACACACAAGTCACCCAGGTCCCTGTTGTAAGCTCTTGTCAGTAAATGCTATCGTAACCTTGACCTTTGACCTAATGGGTGTCGTTCTTTTACCACCATCTACATTTGTACAAAATACAAAGTTTGTAGGATTATCATGTTATAAATCTATAGATGTCTGTCTGTGCATGGCTATCATTCCTAAAGTACTAAATCTGAATTCTACGAGTTCTGTAACATAGATTTAAGTTATCACATCACACATGTACAATCCTCTAAAACTGTGTAGTCTCATCATGACCTTTACTTTGAATCATCTGATCTCAAAATCTGTAGAACTTTTCTTGTGACCATTTTCCTCTTACAGTCTAAATTTATATAAGTAAGTACACTAAAAACTACTGGAGAAACCGCACAATTAAAACTATCTAGATTGGACACACGGACATAGTCATTACTATCAGGACCCCATATCCTAAATAACACCTTGTGTACCAGTGAATAGAGTACCTGTAGCTATTCCCATAGTTCTGAGTATATACACAAGATCAATTTTTGTCTGTATGTTATTTTACGTCCCATTCAAGAATTTTTCACTCAGACAACAGAGATGTCACCAGCTATTGGTGAAGTGCCCAACATTTTAACCTCCGCATGGCACTGAAGGCCACAGTAGTGAGAGGGATCATGCCAACACCACTGAGTTAAATATCTTAGGTTTGAGTCCCGTGGGGATTCGAGTTAGAATAGGTCCTCAGTTCCCACTTTGCTTGTCGTAAGAGGCAACTAAATGGGGCAGTCCTTTAGATGAGACCACAAAAATCGAGGCCCCGTGTCACAGCAGATGAGGAACGTTAAAGAACCCTCCCTGCTCAAAGGCCATATGCGTGAAGCACAGGCCTAAATGCAGCCCTTCACCGGCAAAGATGATGTCTCCATATGAGTGAAAAATTCTCGAGAGGGACTTTAAACAAAATAAAATCAATCTATCTTAGGTTTGATGTGGAGCTGGGATTGAGAATTGAACCTGGGACCTCTTGGTTTAGTAGTGAATGCTCTAACCACTAAGCTACCATGATAAGTAGATTGATTTGTAGAATCACATGATACAGAAGGCACTCTGTATTCATTACACATCCAAATCAATTATTCACGCCAGTAAAATGCATTGCTTTGTGTGCTGCACAAAAGATAATTACAGTACTATTATCAGAAATCATTTACACTATAACTACACTTTATTTGTGCACATTTAATGGAATGCTTTGTGCTATGCAATGTTTTTCCATATCAAATCCAATAGTCGCAGGTTGTAATTTACTTAAGAAATGCTTAATAAAACTCAAAATAGGGAAGCAATGGAGGGTGATATCTTCTAAATCGAATATTTTTCTTAAATGAATTTCCACTTCCTTGAAGAAATCATTTTTTACTCCTGATATTATCTACTTAGTGTGAGCATAGCATTAAAAATATCTGATGTTTATAAGAAACAGAAACGTAATTTTCCGTCCAACAATTTCGCTGTTTACTTTTCTATCAAGTTGTCTCAGATAAATGTTGTTACCTTTCATTGTAACTGTCAATACTTTTACCATTTATATAAACTGGCAATTAGACATTTCAAAGACATGTTCAAAATTATACGATTTAGTTCATTAAAGCTCATTTCTTGGTCCCATTCCTGTGTTATAAATAAGTCTACAGACATCCTTGATATTTATCATTCCACAATTTATCACTGAGGATTGACTTCAATGATAAAGTAAAGCCCATTTAAACACAGAATCCATTCCATTCCTCATCAAACGGAACACATTATACATACAACATGTCACCCTGAAAGTTTAATTTCCCATATATAGATATCAATCAAGAGTTCTTCCTGAGGCTTCATTTGAATAATATGTTTTTGACTTGGTCTTTAATCTGCTTCCGATTCCTGGTGTTTACTTTGGACGGAGCTATAAATTCTTTAACGAAATTTCTTATATTTGTTGAAGAAAATTGAGTCATTAAACTTTCTAAGTTTAAAATTCTACAAGGAATTTTCAATCGACATGATTCTTTGATCTCACTTTTTTGAATGGTAATCAGAGGGAATTCTCTCTCTGTATTTTCCTGAGCAATTCTCAAGTTTTCAAATAAAAGGCATTTAAGCTGAAAATGTTTTGTTTCTGAACTGCTTGAAACCAAAATGAGAAAAATTTGTAATTTTTCTTGTTACAACCAGTGCATGCTTGGGAAACTTGAGATAATGGACAACTGATAAATTTTATATGATGTATTTCAGAATATGTTCTTGACAGGCACTTTATTCTATTCCTGGGTGTGAAGTCTGTTAAGGTTCTATACCAAGCTGAGAAATCCTGAATGTAACCACAATTTCCAAGCTTTCAGAGCTCTAACTATAACCACTTGGGTAAAACCTATTTTGAAACTGACATTTAATGTAAAAATATTGATAGTTACATTGACGACCAGAAACAAAGTGGGATTATTGGTCCCCGTCTCCTTCATTTATGCCCAGCAGCCAAGTAAATTTTCTGATTCTCCCTCCCGAGTTTCTCAAATTCAACCTGCACATTTTCAGATGTAAAAAAAAAAACAATTCTAATTTCACTTTCAATATTCAGCATCTAAAGGCAAATCTATATTATCCTTGTTACTACTTGTCAAAGTGCATCCATAAATTTTTCCAAGGGGGGGAGAGAGACTTTGATGACACTTTATCTGTCCGAATTGTGGTCCACATTTAAGCTAGAATTTTCTAAGCAAAAAGGAGAGTGGGGACTTAATTCTCATAAACACCTCAAATTGATTCCTTCACGCATAATGTCATGTGGAAAACTCAAAAGATGTACGAAGTCCTAATGAGAGGAAGAACTCATAATAATAGTTTCATATTCTTATAGCAAAGAACTCATGATAATATAATAATAGGTTCATATTCATATACATGTAGCGAAAAACTCATGATGATAGGTTCGTATTCTTAAAGCAAAGAACTCGTAATAAAATTTCGTATTCTTATAGCAAAGAACTCGTAATGATAGGTTCGTATTCTTGTAGAGGAGAACTCGTAATGATAGGTTCGTATTCTTGTAGCAAAGAACTCGTAATGATAGGTTCGTATTCTTGTAGCAAAGAACTCGTAATGATAGGTTCGTATTCTTGTAGCAAAGAACTCGTAATGATAGGTTCGTATTCTTGTAGCGGAGAACTCGTAATGATAGGTTCGTATTCTTGTAGCAAACCAAAATACCTTTTCATTTCTTGATTATGTTGCTATAGCATGATACTGAACTTGAGAAATTTCTCAAAATGTTTAGGTGTTTTAAGAGTTCCAAACCATTATAATTGGAGTGATACCCAGAAAGGGTTTATTAAAATGGCACGCATAAGAAATTTTGAAGGGGGGGGGGGGGAAATTCGTTCATAATTAATTCTTCTGGATTTACTCACTTCTTACCCGACAACAATATAGGGAGGCAGAAGGTGAAAATCCCAAAATATGTCTGATGAATTTCTTTTTAGAATCAACAGAAAACATCATGGAAAGTGACACTCATGACGATGTACGAAACAATATTTAAGTACACGTATATGATAAATAGAATGATGCATACTAAAATCCATATCGTGAAAAGGTGAAGATAACGAACAGTGATCAATCTCATAACTCCTATAAGCAATACAAAATCAAGAGTTGGGCAAACACGGACCCCTGGACACACCAGAGGTGAGATCACGTGCCTAAGAGTAAGCATCCCCCGTCGACCAGTCACACCCGCCTTGAGCCCTATATCTTGATCAGGTAAATGGAGTAATCCATAGTCAGAATCAGTGTGCCAAGAACGGCCTAACAATCGGTATGAAACACCTCAAACAAACCTCAAGCTGATATGGGGCCACTCAGACATATGACTTTACATGTAATATTCTCTATATATCACACAGATAAAATGTGTTTCATTTCCAGGGCCTTGTGTAATCACTTGATCTGATTTATCATATTCAAATGACTTATCAAATTGTGGTCATTATATTCATGTGCAGAGTAATGCCATGTTTCAACCGATTTGTACAAAAACCCAGTAGAAAAGACACGACTTGTGTTATAGATATACATTGTATGTGTACTTATTCCAACATGTCTAAAATTTAATCTAATTAGAATAGAAGCACTGTTTTGGTATAACAATATATCAGCACCAAAATATCAAAATATCTAAAATTTGAATTCCACTAAAATAAGGTTATATTATGGTGTACATTTGTTTAATCTTTAATCATCTACACAGTGTTTGAAACACTTGAGACTGATTTCAATTTTACTTCTAAACATTTGGTGGGGTCCTCTTGACCGTTAATGATCTGATAACAATGATTCTACATTTAAAATCTTATCACTGACAAGCTTAATTCTGATTGATGAACACAGCATGTAAACTAGTCACAGTACGAATGTCCCCAAACAACTTCAGACAATGGGGCACTGCTTACATTGTTTGGGACATTGGGAAAGACCACTGTAGGAGGCAGTGATAGCCTTATCTTAATCAGGACAAACTAACAACACTTTGGGCACACTGACCACTGCTAAAATTGTTGATCCAACAACATACTTTTACCATTTTATCAATGATACCTTTAAAATTAATTTAACCTTTTAAAGGCATGATTCTTGGCGTGATTTTACAATAATTAAATTTAAGATTTAATTTCAACAACCAGTTTCTTTGACTGCTGACAACATTCAGGCCTTAACCTGATAATTTAGTATGAGACACTGAGACCGTCTAATATGTAGAGTTGCCTCTTATTCTCTGTTTTTCACCTTACATCAGTGAGTGATATCTCTTGAAATACAAACCTCTATCTAAGTCCAAGAAGCAGACATTTCCTGCTCCATCAAAGGCCACTGTATCTGGGGTAACACAAAGAGTCTGAAACATCTCGGGCGAGTTATTAACCACCTCCAGGACAAGGCAACACTCTCTACACAGGGCCCACAACTCCTCCTCTGTCAACGCCTTATCTCGTTCCACTAGAATGTCATACAGACTGATCGCTTCATCCCCCTCGTTTAGGGGAGGTAACTCTTCCTCATCTTCATTGAACTGTGTATAGTCCTCTTCCTCCATCATGTCCATACCGAGTCTGTTATTGCCCCCACGTCTGTCAACCCATAGCGTAGTATCCACCAATGACCATCTTCACAGCTCTTTCAAATTTTTAAACCTACAACAACAACTCAAAACATGAAGCACTCAACAAGAAAACAGATTACAGAGATTTAAAACTTATGACTGAATTCTGTGCAGCCAAACAGATCAGTGTAGCTTAAAGGTACAAACAAATTTGATGAGCAAATACTTTCCTCTAACAAGGACATGTAGTGAGGACTGAATATTAAATCAGGCTGTCAAAGTGCAAGTCTTCATTTAATTGTGTACACATTCTAAGAAGAGGAGAAAGTTTGCACTTGCAAGTGTATGTTTTGCCCTAATCTTTTGAGAAAATATCATATCCTACATATCTACATGATCAGTTTGTAAACAAGATGTACATCATCATGCCACACAATGTTGGTAACATGATCTTTTCACCAAGTTTCCTGACTTCACAAAACAGAGAGATCCCACAACACATGTCTAACAAACCTATATCCCTATCACGTACTCCTCTTATTCTGAGTCAACATATATCCAAAACATTTCCCCCAGATGGAAATTAAATCTCTTGTGCTAGAAAAAAATCTATGGAAAGTTAAATCCCATTATCAACACAACACCAAAAGCCTGCAAAATATAAATTACTATATTCGTGAAAAGAATTTCATTGGTATTTATGGTCATAAAAAGCTGGATATTGTTGAAGTCATACTTCAGTAATGCCTGGTAATTCACTATTGAGGAAAGTACCCTATTTAAGGAGGATTGTTGTTAATTGACCGTAAAAGTATCTTGACAGGGAGCTATATCCAACTGTCTACCTGACAAAGCATGTGTGTATTCCCCCTGAAAATAGAAAGTATGTCCTTAAACATGTGGTCACCCTTTATCTTTTTTTGATGTCATTCTTTTCAATGCTATCTCTTGTGCTTCGTCATTCAAGCACAAAACAACTCTCCACACCCTTTCATTTTCCTATCTCAATAGAAAATGTATGTAGTCTTAAACGTATATCAAATATCAAAAACAGAAAATGATAATCACAGAGTTTTCTCCAGAGAACCATTTACCATAATATGCAAGAAAAGCAACAACAAAAAATATCACTTGCATATAACACTGAATATTTCACAGAATCTGTTGGTAGTTATACAATAAAGGGATTTCTGGGGCCATAAAAACAAGATTAAAGTATGACATGCAAGAAAATCTACTTTTGAAGTCAATCTGGTTTGCACCAACCTCATTTCAAAGTTGTGCCAAATTTCAGTATAGAAATAATCCTGGTCAGAATTCCTCCACAATAAAACAAAATGCTATGTGTATAGTAATAATACCCAAATCTGGCAATCCTGATGTAATTCACGACACACTAATTCTTAAACTATTTTCTATTCTCCTATTCTATTTTAAGGGAACTTTAACCCTTCCAAGGGTAAATGGTTTAATTTCAGCAAAATTTGACTTTAAACCATCTCTTAAGATCATTTAAAATCAAAATTTCAAGGCATTAAGTCTAATCATGCAAAATAGAAAAACAAGTGTTGCAGTTTCACTACACATCACATATAAGGCCAAGTAAAATTAATTAGTAGATTATCATTCAAACTTCACAAAAAAATGGGGCGGGTGGGAGGATTTTATTTTTTATTTTTCGCCATGGTATTCTTGACCTCGAAAATGCCATCTCTCATTGAGAAAAGGCTTTATAAATCATAATTACATGTGTATTTGGGTTTCTAAAAGGCAAAGTGAAACAAAGTACGTTTACGATACCGGACCGGACATGAAAATATCCGGAAATCGTAATTTTGAAAAATAAAAAAAATCGGGGCGGGGCGATTTTCGAGGGGCGGGCGGGAATGATAATCTACTAATTAATTTTACTTGGCCTAACCTTTAATCAAAACTTGGAATGAAATATTGAATTTAGTGACAATCACATCATATCCAGTAAATTTTCAAAGTGAGGTGTGACGATGGGTGGTACTGAGTTCGAATTGGTTGCAATACACCCCCCTTTCCGCACACACACAAAAACCATTCACAATTGACTACCACATTATATAAAAAAAATATAGAAAATACCTTAAATTTGCATCCATGTGTCTACACCATTTAAAGAACAGCTTGAAGATAGTATCCTACATTGATCACACCCATTACAGAAACACCAGAACAGGAAATTGTACCAGTATAGTCATTTTCCACATTTCCTTGGTGGGAGAATAAAAAGATTGCCTACTTAGATGCCAAAACATTGCATGCAATACACCTTTAACTTGACCCCTATAAACACTTCAGTCAACTGTCTGGGTGTTAAACAATGGGAATAATAGGACATATCACATGAAACTCGTTGATGTGGAAGCACCACATAAAAAAAACCACTCTGTACTGATAAAGAGATAACCCGTGCATAGTAAAAAAGGGGCTACTGTAAATTTCCTTCATTACTTCTACAACTCCAATCTTGACATGCTGTCCTACCAACACCTCTATCAAGTACTTCTTCAACTGAGAGAGATTTACATCATTTGACAGAAGTCGTACAATTGTATACTGTTGAATTTATGGTAGCTAAGTGATGCCATGATTCCTGGTCTGAAGGTTGTGTATAACTTGTCAATTATTTATGTCAAGTAGGTTTTCATGTTATATCTGCACAAAAACCTTCCTGTTGGATAAAAAAAATCTTAAATATGCCTACAACAACAAAAATAAAAATTGTCCTAGCTATTATGTATGCAACGTAGATAAAAAAAAATTCTAATGATGCAAACTTTACATGTATAAAAGTTATAAACTTGCTTTTTATTAAGTACTTATTTTGATAAATAAAAAATGATTATGAAATTCCAAGGATCTTCAGATATTCATTCCACACTCGCAATACATTAAATGGACCAGGATTCCCACTTTTCATTGCAGGGACGAAGTTTGTAAAACTACATTATTGGTGATTTGATCACCTGGCAGAAAATCCTAGTAATAAGTTTAAAAAGACATACTTACAATACATTCAACATAAAAAATATAACTTGTTAGAGTAATACTTAAAATAAACAGCTTATGAAATATTGTTTATTTCAGGTTTATTTCTTTTTAAATTGTGAAAGTTTTTCTTCAAATGGACAGTTGTATAAAAACAAATGTATACTTACTACAAGACTGCACAAGAGCATTATTTCATAACAAAATGATCAATTTTTGTTAATGATTAACTATTTTCAATCTGAAAATGTCATGCTGGCTGAAATTGCTAAATAAGCAACCACTAAAAGATGCTTGGTGGATATAAATGCAAGTTTATTGGATTACTTCATTGAAATTAATGTGATAATATTCTTATTCATTAATTTACTGTTTTCTTTTGATGAGATATGTCAATAAAATGAAACCACAATTTTAACTGAATATCTCTGATAAAATCAGAGAAGGGATGAGTTACCTAACATTAGAATATAACTACAGAGAATGTATACATGGACCTCCCAGTCCCTGTAAATCTATAGGTATGTACAGATCAGTCACAGAGGTGGAAGTTCCCTCCCAAAACTATCATCACAAGATCTCCCCTCCCAAAACTATCATCACAAGATTGTCCATCACAAGATCTCCCCTCCCAAAATTATTATCACGAGATCTTCCTTCCCAAAACTATCATCACGAGATCTTCCCTCCCAAAACTATCATCACGAGATCTTCCCTCCCAAAACGATCATCACAAGATTGTCCATCACAAGATCTCCCCTCCCAAAACTATCAGCACAAGATCTTCCCTCCCAAAACTATCATCACAAGATCTCCCCTCCCAAAACTATCATCACAAGATTGTCCATCACAAGATCTCCCCTCCCAAAATTATTATCACGAGATCTTCCTTCCCAAAACTATCATCACGAGATCTTCCCTCCCAAAACTATCATCACAAGATCTCCCCTCCCAAAACGATCATCACAAGATTGTCCATCACAAGATCTCCCCTCCCAAAACTATCAGCACAAGATCTTCCCTCCCAAAACGATCATCACAAGATTGTCCATCACAAGATCTCCCCTCCCAAAACTATCAGCACAAGATCTTCCCTCCCAAAACTATCATCACAAGATCTCCCCTCCCAAAACTATCAGCACAAGATCTCCCCTCCCAAAACTATCATCACAAGATCTCCCCTCCCAAAACGATCATCACAAGATTGTCCATCACAAGATCTCCCCTCCCAAAACTATCAGCACAAGATCTTCCCTCCCAAAACTATCATCACGAGATCTTCCCTCCCAAAACTATCATCACGAGATCTTCCCTCCCAAAACTAACATCACGAGATCTCCCCTCCCAAAAATATCATCACGAGATCTTCCCTCCCAAAAGTATCATCACGAGATTGTCCATCACAAGATCTCCCCTCCCAAAACTACCATCACAAGATCTCCCCTCCCAAAACTATCATCACGAGATCTTCCCTCCCAAAAGTATCATCACGAGATCTTCCCTCCCAAAAGTATCATCACGAGATTGTCCATCACAAGATCTCCCCTCCCAAAACTACCATCACAAGATCTCCCCTCCCAAAACTACTATCACAAGATCTTCCCTCCCAAAACTACCATCACAAGATCTTCCCTCCCAAAAGTATCATCACGAGATCTTCCCTCCTAAACTATCATCACAAGATCTTCCCTCCTAAAATATCATCATAAGCTCTCCCCTCTAAAAACTATCAGCACAAGATCTTCCCTCCTAAACTATCATCACAAGATCTTCCCTCTCTAAACTATCATCACAAGATCCAGATTGCTGTATTAATCGTCTCAGTCTCGGTAAACATTTCGACTTTGAAATTCCTGACAAGAGTATGCAGTACACAGCTGATAAGTAATCAAGCTTTCAATTAAAGTGACAAACACATCTTGTAGTTTGCATATATCTCGTCATCTCGTTTGTGAGTCATAGACCCTCATTCCACACATCTAATATTTATATTTGCCTGACAGATTGGTTGGTTGACATAGGTATACATAAACATTTACATAGATGGGTACATCAATTCTTTGGGACTTACTTATCTCCTCTCCCTCTTAATTAAATACTACATCTGATGCAGATGCTGTCAACTGTAAACCAACGATGCACCATGCAATAAGAAGAGCATGGTCACTGGACATAGACAAACCTGATTTGCTACCTGAACAGACTTTACTGGCATTTTATTCATGCACTTTAGTTCATTCCAAAAAACTGCTGCGTCAACCAACATGAAGGGATATACGAATATCCCAAAACTATGATGGTTCCATTCAAATACTTTCTCAACATACGTAAAGGAAAGGAACTGCCACACCTTTAAGATTAGTACCCACATATCTATGTATGGCATGAGATATGCACCTTCTAAAAAGGCACATTGCCAGAGTTACATGTGTTCAAACCAAAGATAACATACCTTTAAAAGTTACTGCACTAGCATGACATGGAATTTACTTACATCGATATATCTATCAGGTGTTTTCTTACGAAGTACAGAAGTTTACACTAGATTAATCTTCCCTAAAATGAGTCCTCGAATTACACAGAGATCGTCACAATTAAAATTTTTCTCAATTCTGAATTCAGCATAGGATGGGCTATTGTTATCATATAAATTATTCAAAACATACCCGAATCTTTAAAAGATTACATGAAATAACCCATCGACAGTATCAAATTCAATGAAAAAACATTGTCAAGAGGTTTCGAGTGTTCCCCAACTTGTCCAAACAATATGAACCAGCTTACAATTAAATTTACACACCTATCTAAAAATAAAAGTGCTTTATTAAAATTCAATCATACCTTACACATAGAATTTCATTCCCTGTCATCAACAATAATTAAAAGCACTCTGATTATGGTCCCTAATCCTTAAAACAAAAGCTTCAGTCAACTGGAAAACGAGCTGCGAATAAATTACAAGACCTCCATTAGAGAATACCCGGGCACAGACATGCTGCTGAATACCTCAATTCTACCATAACCTATTCAAACATATAGCAAAAGTGTAATAAAACACATTCATTCCTCTCAGATATTGATTATCAATCCCATTCCCACATCCAGGGACACACTTTCTACAGGGAAGATACCCAAAAGGTAATTACATTAATTATAAACAGAGATAAAATCTCATTAGAAAATGATTTAGCAGAGTAGTTAGCATACCCAGTACCTGTTCACTGAATGTCTCCAAAAATAAATTTCACTTAAGTAAATAACAGTCCTGGAAAATTAACAGATCCGTACAAACGTAATTATTTTGTTCCATACATGGAATTTTTCTGTGGCGGTTCCAAATATAATCACCTGAATGCTGTAAGTTGACAGGCGTCCAACTTTGGGGTATACCTACTGTTTACATGGAACAGGTAGTCATAATTAGTGGTAGGGCATATCCTGGGTTTAAAATGCTTTAAACGTAGAACACACTACCATATTGAAAAAGCCTTTTACCTGTTCCGTACACGCTTATGTGAATGCAAGTCATGGCAAGATTTAAATGTCTTTGCATGGTGAATATGATTTGAGGGCAGCTGATATATCGACAAGCCAAATTGGCATTATAGATGAGAAAAACCATTTACAACTCATCAACAAAGAAGATCGGATACTTTACTTATATTTATTTGCTCTTAAGTCCATTGTGCAATTCATTTCATAGTAATGCTTTAAGCTTACATCAATAATATACTATATCCACTCTTTTCTTTTGTGGCTCTGTAAGTATAAATTAAAAAAAAATAATGAGGAAAATATGCTTACCTTAACTAAACAAGATAACATAATGAATTCTAAATCATATGATGCCATATTAATTAATTAAGGTCTTCTTATAAAGCTAAGCAGGACTTGAAAATACAATCTTTGACCAACAGTCAATTTTTAATGCAAATTTAAGACACCACATGAAACTTTAATAGAACAAAATTTGTGTATATCTTGAGTTTTACATGTCCATGTCTAAGCATTCAGTGATTACCCACTATTATCATTAATCACGCTGAACAACATAAATACATGGACACTATAAACCCGAAATTTATCATGTAAAGCGAGAAATAATTTTTCTTCATCACGAGACACTTTTTAACCCATATTCTGTTAAAAATGTAGACCAGAGATTCTGCGGGGGGAAAGTAAAACTGTGAGAAGCTGTAAATAATGCATATTGGCAGCATAACACGTTTGGATTAGAATGGCTCTGTTCTGCTTTGGGCTGTAGGAGAACTATATAATGAGAAAACATTATGGAAGTGAACTGCTACTAATATGTTGGTTTGAAGCTGATAGGAGTACGATACCATGGTCTTCATTTTCACCCAAAGATGGCCTGCAGATACAACCTATACAAAAGAGAATTATACATCAGCTATTTTAATGCAGGTATGACACAAAAGCTTATGTGTATTGTATGCGAATTGAATTGGATCGTATGCAATTAGATTAATCATTTTAGTGCTAAATCAAATTATCGATGAATAAGACTTAGTAATATCGAAATCATCAGTTTTTGATCATTTTATGATAAAGTATATAAGTCAGGTGTATTCAATGCAGTTCACTGAATATAGATTAAAAGATTAAACAAAGAGAGGTAACTCTGATAAATTATCTCGGTGGACCTTTAAAAATAGATACAGGGTTACATAGAATACAATATGTGCATTCACGCTCATTTACAATCAAATCAGTAATATTAATTATAACGATCTCCACTTGACTGGTTTTTACGGAAGTGTCTTTTGTTCATCGCTTTACTTTGTAAAAACGTGCATCATGAAATCCCAATAACAAAATAACCAATGGTACATCAAACACAGAAACAGTGGAGCCTCAATTATCCATTAAACACAGGAACAGTGGAGCCTCAATTATCCATCAAACACAAGATATAGTGGAGCCTCAATTATCCGGATGTTTCCCGTCAAATCCCCCAAAAGCATCTGAGTATTCGGAGTGCCTGATTTTTGCTATATATACAATAGCACTAAAATATCACTACATAACAATTGTTTAAATAAAGTAAACAAATTCAAACACTAACCAGTACTACATCACACAACTACACAATACGATCAACAATACCAAGATTAAAACTTGTACATGTGTACATGTACACTATATGTTTGTACCTGCATTGATACCAATATTGTACATGCATTATTTTTTTTGTTTTATTCTGTTACACAATAGTGTTATCGTGTTAAAATCTGGTAAATGTTTATTTCATCAAAATGATAAATGAAGACTCCCGCTCTCTTGGTTGGCAGTGTATACATGGTAGCTACACTGGTATTAAACTGATCGTTACTATCATCTCAAGATGGCGGAAGGAAATTCCGGAAAGACCACGTTTATACTTATTATATCTATTTGTATTGTTTATTTGTGAATGATATGTAGGTAAGAAATATCATACACTAGCAACAATTACGATCAGGTGTTATTTTATCTTTTATACGGCTCATATGAACAGAAAATTCGTCGTTGAAAAAACAGCGAGGATGATAGTAACGAAAGTTCTTACGTTATTATCATCATTCATTTCTGTTAAAGGTCATTTGGTCAAAGATCTCCAAATCTAATAAAAATCTTGTCAAAGAAGTTTTGAGATTTCAAATTTACTAAAAGTTTTTAAGAATTTTTTAAAATCCACATTTGATTTATGGCATATGTTGTGGCACAATACATTTGAAATTTCTCCTTCACGGCTGTTCATATTTTCATATGAGGAGCAAAGATGGTGGCTTGGTAAAACATTTACATGACCCAGCAATGTATCTTTCTTTGTAAGGGTTTTTGAAAAGTTTAGGAATCCAGTATAGGTGCGGTAACTCATATCCATCCATCCAATTGACTGGGATGTTAAATGTGTCTAAAACTGAAGCATGATTATGAAGAATTTCATCTTTTGAAAGGGCAGTTGGAGTATAAGTATGATTATTAAAGTACGATAATTAAAAGTGGAGTTATGCCAAGTTCATTTAAAATAAACTTGTACTAATGAGCCTATCTAATTCTTTGATCACTTCTGGTTTACTAAACACAGAAGGATAGATGGTATGTACTTTTGTTTTGATGTGTCTAATACGAAGTTTTAATATTCCTCTTATACTTTTAATTCATTCTGACAAGGTATCAACCAAGTTCTTCATTTCTAGCCCATCGTCTGGCATAATTTTCGACAGAATTCGATCATAACAAAGATGAAGTTTTGTTGCCAAATGAAAGACCAAGGTTCTCTGTATTTACGAAATATGAGAGCCCTATTCCTCATCATTCAAAATTTATGAGTGAGGTTAGTTTTCGACAGAATGACAAAGAGGACAAAAACAATATGTCTCCTGATCTTCGATGCTGGGGGCATAAAAAGGCATTTGGTGGTTCAAAAAGACCATTCAGATCTTGTACATGGAATTCCAGATAAATGAGACAAAATAGGGTGTGCAGTGTTTTGTGGATTAAAAACTGTTTTTGCAGATTCATAAGACTAGCAATGTATTCAAATAGTCTTGAGGTGATAAAGGGAGTCGAGTTCTAACAAGTGAAAAATTCCAAACATTCAGGACTGCATGTACATATTATATGCCTTTTAAAGTCGTATATATATATATCCTTCTGTGTAAAATTGTCTCTACTAATATTAGTTTTGCTTACCATAGCAACTAACTGATATGCATTGGCCCATCAATCCCCACTGCTACTACCTTAAGGACCAAAAGGGTCAAAATTTGTGGTACTTCACCTAAATCTGGTGACCTCTCTAAAAGAGAAAGACTCATGAAGGACCATAAATCAATAACTCACCTGAGCTTTCAATTTTTTTGAAATACAATCAGATGATGCACACCAAGTTCAGCTCAAGTTCAACAATAGTTCCCACTCACAAAAAAATACATGTACTAACCATTCAGTAGCTGAGAGTTAGACTTGGTATAAATCTTAGAGGTTCAATATTTGCCAACAAAATCAAGGGTTTCTGCAGTACCTGAGGATGCTTGCATATTCAGATTAATCATGACACTTTTGCTGTTGAGAAAAGAATTTTTAAAGTTTTCCTCCTAAATATTCCCATATGAAACTGTGTTCCCCTATTGCGGACTCATCCTATCCCCTGTGGCCATGATTTGAATAAACTAATCTACATTACCTGAGGATGCTTGCATATTAATAGAACTAAATATACTAATAATGACCCTGTTGTATTTGAGGAGAACTTGTCTCCTATTTATCCTATGTAAAACTTTGATCACCTATTGTGGGTCCACCCTACCTCTGGGGGCCATGATTTGAACCTTAATGATTATGAATCTACATTCATTGAAGTTTTCACATATTTAAGTTTTGTCTTTTCTGATCCAGTGGTTTTTCTGAAGATGTATACATGTGATTTGTACAGACTGCACACAAAATTTCCTGCCTTTGCACATGCATTATGCATGATCTGCAGCACTACTTTTCATATGGTAATAGGGGGGGATGTAATTTTGAAAACACATGCCAAGAAGTAAAAGCATGAGAAAGGGGCAGGAACTGTGCTACGGTGCTATGGACAGTATGTTGTGTTTCAAATTTAAGGATACAGGCAGGACAGTGGCATGAAAAAATCATTTTCCTCATACTTTGTAAAACATAGTATAGGGGATGCTCAATACAAATATGTCCAAATCATGTGAGGCTTCTTGTCATTGAAGGGAGTTATGGATATGAAAGAGTTACCTTCCCTGAAAACCAGCGAAAACTGATTCACCTTACTTCGTAATCTTCTTAAAGTTTCTCTGAAATTAATTTCTGATTGAAATTCACACAAACTAGAGGGAACAGATGCCTTTTCAATTATTTGTCATTTATCCCTACATATGCTAAAACAGTACCGTCAATGTTTATAAATATTCAAGAATTACTAAGAACTAAACAAATCAAATTTATTCAGAATATTTTTTTCCAATTCAAATGAAAATTAGTTGAGAAATTTGAGAAAAATATAGAAAAAATCTGAAAAATCATGTCTTGATGAATTTTCTCATTCGCTCAGGTTTGGGAGCCTTACCAATGACATCACAATGTACAGTTATAATGTCAAAGCCTAGCAGGAGACTTAACATAGTTTAGTTGGCCATGATGTCATAGCTAGTACAGCAACAGCAGCCAATATTATGACATTGAGTTTCTGACATATCACGTGATCAGTGTCCTGCGTATCCTTAACTATGAGGAAGACTTGCCAATATGATCCCTCGTCTGAAATTCTCAATACACTTGGATTAAGTTATGACACTTCAATCTTGTACATTGTATATAACAAGAGGCCCATGGGCCACATTGCTCACCCGAGTCACATTTGCCCATATCTGAGGACTTTCCATATATATTTGCATGTAAAACCTTAGTCCCTGTTGTGACCCCAACCTACTCCTGAAGGCCATGATTTTTACAAACTTGAATATGCACTATGTCAGAAAGCTTTCATGTAAATGTCAACTTCTTTGACACAATGGTTCTTGAGAAGAAGATTTTTAAAGATTTTCCCTATATATTTTTATGTAAAACTTTGATCCCCTATTGTGGCCCCAACCTAGCCCTGGGGGCCATGATTTGATCAAACTTGAATCTGCACTGTATCAGGAAGCTTTCATGTAAATCTCAGCTCTTTTGGCTTAGTGGTTCTCGAGAAGATTTTTAAATGACCCTACCCTAATTTTGCATTTTTGTGATTATCTCCCTTTTGAAGGGGGTATGGCCCTTCATTTGAACAAACTTGAAAGCCCTTCACCCAAGGATGCTTTGTGCCAAGTTTGGTTGAAATTGACCAAGTGGTTCTGGAGAAGAAGATGAAAATGTGAAAACTTTATGCCGACGATGACAGACAAATTTTGATCAGAAAACCTCACTTGAGCCTTCGGTTCAGGTGAGCTAATAAGCTGAATATTGTATTGTAGACTGCAGTCTATGAAATTAGCCACTGGTCCACTGTCCAGTGAACTTGAGGTTGGACTTGTTAAATATTACATATACAAGACCGATGGGTCTGTGCTTTCAAAATCATCAATACCACTGACTTTCAGCTAGAATTATAACACCATATATTGAAATGGAGTGAAGATGGCACAGTTATTAGGAGAGTCTTTCTAATGCACTTGAAATAATCATGACTAAAACTATATAGCAGTGGTTCAAATCTTGTACTCGTTCGTCAGAGTTCTTTACAAAACTAAAAAATAGGTAATACTTTGTATTATTTGGGCCAGTGGATTTTTCTTTGATCTAGTAAACAGTCCAGATTCAGAGGCCCGAATGGCCAGTGCTCAAAAAAGTTTTTCATTATGATTGAAAATGAACATTATGGTTTTAATTTCATTATGTTCAAAAATTATCATTTTTCTGCAAAATTAAACACATATAGTGAATGATATATTAAAAATATCTCATATGCTTATGAATTTTATATAAATTTTTCTATAACATGAATTTGAAACTACCATGATTGTGTTTTTAATAGTAATATTCTAACACTGAGGAATTATAGCATTTTTTATGAGTAGTGTACAGCTTTTCACAAAAATTTCAGATTTTTCAAGGTTTCTGTACAGTTTTCTGTTCTCAAACTTATTACATGACAGATGTCAGGATTTTCATTAACAGCCAGCACTCATCAACTTCTCACTCCCTACTTTCATTAGTAAAGCCACAAAAATACATGTTATGATATTTATCATGGACTTAATTCAATGAAACACTGATGTCACAATCAGAGAGTTATAGGCCTAGTGAGATACTACCTAGCAAGAGGAGGGTATGAACTTGTGAGGATAAGAGGGTTCTGTCCAAACTCTACTCTTTTCTTTCTTATTTCTTGCTTTATATGTTCTGGAGTGGGGTGGAGAGGGGAGTATAAGTGGCAGCAGCCTAGTATGGGTCATGTCCAATGGGTTTTCTTATTATTATTTATTCATTTGAATGCACATGTATAAAATGGGGGAGCAATAAGGGAGCTTATAACAAATGCCCTCTCAAATTATTGGCTGAAACCATAGACTGTAACATCTGTGCTTTTCATCAGCAGGTGTCTCTAAAATGACATTTTACTGATCATTTCAATGCTATAATTAAATGCCTAAATGCCAGGAAATGTCTCCTACTGTCTTCTAATTTTTAAAATTTTCAGACCCCTCCTGCCGCAGCTTATAAAGATATTTAAAAAGATGTCAGTTATATTTTTTAACCAATTCTTAATTATCTCCCCTTTGAATAGGGTTTGATCCTTTGTGTGAACTATTTTAAATCCCATTTAACATGTACTTTACGGCCTGTCTGGTTGAACATTGGCTCCGTGGTTCCGGAGAAGTAAACTATGTGACGTTTACAGATCTAAGATCCGAGGGACGGAAGTCACTAAGATCCGACAGACAGAAGTCACTAAGATCCGACAGACGGAAGTCACTAAGATCCGACAGACAGAAGTCACTAAGATCCGACAGACGGAATTGCCTCTGGTAGGACTTTCACCTGCCTGCAAATCCAAAGGTGGTCAACGGCACCAAATGTAACAGGAAGGGAGAAAATGCAACGGACCAGACCGGGATTCGAACCCAGGCCCCATGAATCTCTAGTTAGGTGCTCTGCCAACTGACCTATCTGGCCACCGGTGATCGAATCTGACTGAAAGCGATGCTGCGCTCGTTCAATCGGTAGCACCATCATGCATCACATATTAGTACCGGAAATACAAGGGCCTGTCAGTCACGAAATATTTGCATTCATTTATATATGATCCTTCTCTATATATAAAATAAGATAGATTTTATATAGAGAGAAGGGTCATATATAAAAGAATGCAAATATTTCGTGACAGGCCCCTGGCCTGTGCCTAAACTGAAGCCGAGCTAAAAAGATGAAACTCTTGAGAAGAAAAAAAAAATATGCAAAATAATAGTAAAAAATCAAAATCAACTAAACGTTTTTTGCACGTTTTTATATGCCTATATGAAGCTAAACGTTCATGGGCAATATTGTACAATCATACCTTACAACATCATGATCTTACTGACTAGAATTTACCGCCATCTTTCATCATAGGAAATGGTCCTCAATGTGAGGTTTATGAATCGGACACCGTGATAATTTCCGGACACGTTTCCCTGTAATAAGTGTACGCTCTCCCCTCGATCAAAATAGACATAAACAGGGGGAAATATTTCTCTTTATAAATCCCATTTTTACTCGATCATTACTATCAATAAACTTGACAGTGCCTAGATATAGACCATCGGAGGAATGTCATATGGTGGCATATAGTTTTGCCACCTCTTGTCAGATAATTATGTCGACTTGTCGGATCTTTATGTCGACTTGTCAGATCTTTATGTCGACTTGTCGCATCTTTTTTTCGACTTGTCAAGTATTCACATGTTCAAAACTTCAACATGAAAACGTGTCCATGCCCAGTTTGTGTCATCCAGTTGTCAACATATTTTTCTTAGAAATCGACATAAAGATCTGAAAAGTCAACATTATGGAGCGCCGAATTATCATAAACTCGAATAATTGAAGATATCTTCAATTACTTGAAGATATATCATCAATTCAATTATTGCTCTCTTTAATTGAATCATTACGCGCATTAAATCAATTATTGCTCTCATCAATTCAATTAATGCGCGCATCAGTTGAGAGCAATAATAGATTTGATGCGCACATTAATTCAACTATTGCTCTCTTCGATTTAATTGATGAGAACATCAATTTCGTAGAAATATTGCTCGCAATAATTAATTTAGAGCTCGGTATAAATAATTTGATGATCTCTTTAATTCAATTGAATATATCTTTAATTATTTACAATGCTTTTGTATAAGGAATTAATGCGCGCATCAATTCTTTTAAAGAGAGCAACAATTCAATTAAAGATATCATAATTTCAATTGTGGATATGTTGAATTGAAGATATCTTTAATTATATAGTTGCTCTCTCTAAAAGAGTTATTGCTCTCTTCAAATGAATTAAAAATAGCATTAATTCAATTGAAGAGAGCAATAATGCGGGCATTAAATCAATTATTGGTCTCATTAAATTAATTAATGCGCGCATCAATTCAATTATTGCTCTCATCAATTGATTTAATGTGCGCATTATATCAATTATTGCTCTCTTCAATTGAATTGTAGCGCACATCAATTCAATTGTTGGTATCATTAATTCATTTGAAGAGATTATTAATTCGGTTGAAGCGCACATCAATTCAGCTGAAGAATTAATGCTATCATCAATTCAATTAATGAGCGCAATAATTCAGAATTGAAGATATCATTCATTATTTGAAGAGATCTTTAATTGAATTGTTGCGCGCATCAAATGAATTGATGATATCTTCAATTATTTGAGTTTATGTTAATTTGGCGCTCCATACAATATAATCATCTGACAAGTCAACATCACTTTCCAGCAAGTTGCCATAATGTATCTAACGAGTCAACATAATCATATGACAAGTCAACATGTTGATATGTCAAAAAATTATGTCGACTTGTCAGATAATTGTTGACTTGTCCGAAAATTATGTTGACTTTTCAGATATTATGATGACGAGTCGATGGCAGTTAGTGGCATTAACACGCTACCTCATTCAGTCCAATAATGAACCGTAAAAATGCTTTCACGCCCAAAATATGCAATCCGCTCAACAACATAACTGAGGATCTGACAAGCCAATATAAAGATCTTACAGATCCACATAATATTCTGACAAGTCCGCATATTGTTCTGACGAGTCCACATAATATTCTGACAAGTCCACATAATATTCTGACAAGTCCACATATTGTTCTGACTAGTCCACATGATGTTCCGACAAGTCCACATAATATTCTGACAAGTCCACATATTGTTCTGACGAGTCCACATGATGTTCTGACAAGTCCACATAATGTTCTTACAAATCCACAAAATGTTCTGACAAGTTCACATAATGTTCTGACAAGTCCGCATAATGTTCTGATAAGTCCACATAATAGTCCACATAGTGTTCTTACAAATCCACAAAATGTTCTGACAAGTTCACATAATGTTCTGACAAGTCCGCATAATGTTCTGACAAGTCCACATAATGTTCTTACAAATCCACACAATGTTCTGACAAGTCCACATAATAGTCCACATAGTGTTCTTACAAATCCACAAAATGTTCTGACAAGTTCACATAATGTTCTGACAAGTCCACATAATGTTCTGACAAGTCCACATAATGTTCTTACAAATCCACACAATGTTCTGACAATTCCACATAATGTTCTGACAATTCCACATAATGTTCTGACAAGTCCACATAATATTCTGACAAGTCAATATAATGTTCTGACTAGTCCACATGATGTTCTGACAAGTCCACGTACTGTTCTGACAAGTCCACATAATGTTCTGACAAGTCCACATAATGTTCCGACAAGTCCACACATGTTGTTTTGACAAGTCCACATAATGATAAACTTGTTGACTTAGTTTTAACTAACGAGTTGGCATAATCATCTCACAGGTCAACATATACTTATGATGGCAGAAATATGCTACCATAAAAGACATTTATTTCGAAAGGTTCGAAATTCAGAGAACCCCGATCTTTCAGTCCACCTACTACATACAGAACTTCATTTCAGTAAGATTATATCAGACGATGAGCTAAATATGAAAAGGAGGAACTTGATACTTTGTCAAAAGGGGTATATGTATCTACTTAGGAGGAATATTGTGCGCACTAAATAACCTTCTGTGGTCGGTGAAAGAATTAGATAGGTTACATGGGAAATATGTATTGGTTCCAGTCGACAAAGCTTGTAACAACATAACTTGTAAGAGCATTGTCTTTCTCTGTAATGCTCGTTATTACAACTGTATTTTGACAAACTTGGCTTTAATTCCACACTTCTGCTCCAAGTCCCCTTTCAAACGACCGAATTTTTCATGATCACACTTCACATTTAATATCCCAGTCAATGGGACGAATGAATACCTATATACTGGATTCCAAAACTTCACAAAAAAACTTGCAAAGTGAGATACCATCGGTCTTTTAACTGATTTGATACGCAAGAGCATGTTATGTGTATGATCAATTTTTAAATCGAGACATGCTACTGACAAATAAATTGTAGTCACAGGGGTTTCAACAGTCTCGTTTGAAGTCAACAATTCGCAAAATTTATGGTCGTTACAATGATATTATTTGCGTGCAAATAGAGACATTGAAGACGAATATCACTTTATATTTATTTGTTCTTTATATATGAAAAACTAAGTAAATTATATATTGGTTAAGTGTTATTATGAAAACCCGCCAGTGCATGTATAAATTATTAAAACTGCAATCAAATACAAGTACAACTATTGAGTGTAATTTGGGGGATTTTTTATATAAAGCTTCTAGGCTGAAATCAGAGGCATAAAGAGATTTATTCTCAACATTTCAAGAAATATGTTCTTTATATTATATAAGACGCATGCTCTATTTTGTGTAAACTTACGAGTTGTTATTATCATAACTTATTGGTGTCTTCCTCGTCCATGTTATTATTGTAATACAGTGGAGCCTCGGTAATCCGGACGCCATTAATCCGGACGCTTCACCTTCCGGACGATTTTTCTAGGGAACAGAATTGTTATACATTATTTTGCATCATTAATCCGGAAATTCGCGTTCCGGATCCGGACGGTCACTTTTTACTACAAAACGTTATAATGCAAAGAAAATTGTACCGTTAATCCGGACGGTAATTTTGTTTAGGGAAGGTCTGTGTCGGACAAGTTTAGCAAGGCGTAAATTATAAAGAAAACAAGCCAAACTGTCTAATTGAAGCAATTACCTGTACCCTGTCAACATCTCCCTCCAATTAGGTGGTGTGTGATGATAAGTCCGTTAGATAGCACGTGCCGATCGAGACATTGTATTGCCAATTTTCGCACATAAGATCTTTATTGCGTGTAGTGTTGAATTTTGTAAATAAATCTGTAGCATATCGTTTTATAGTCTTGATCAATATCCTAATAGTATTAATAAATTAAACATCATGCCGTAATGATAATTTTTTAACTGTACACATATCAGTTGTACTGATTCGTAAATTTATATCGGCTTATTCAAATCTAAATAGTGTAGATTATACTTCTAGATTCTGGATTTTATACTGTTTTATACTGTTGATTGGCGTGAAATATACATGTATGTTCATGTATATGTAGTAAGTTTTAACGTTTAGATTGTCACGCATGTAGAATGTACCTGTGTACGATTGATTCTTGTTACGACGTTGAAGAGCTTTATTGTTTTCGAATTTTTAAACTCTGGGTAGAAGTGAGAAAATTACCATTTTAAGGAAAATGACAATTAAATTCTGTATGTACCTGTAATGTTTGTTTCACCCGAGTTTTGTTCCGTTATTATTGCATCATGAAAATAATAGGTGCGCGTGACTAGATCAAAGCAGTAGTAGGTCTTGATATTACGAGCTTAAATGATTTTGTTCTCCCGATATTGTCTTGGATAATTAGAGAATAAGAAATATAAACTCTGGCAGATTGAATTTTGGTTATAGAATGTTGTCAACTGACATGATAATCACGAAATTCTTATATCAACTTTGGACGATGAAGATTGTTTTAACAGACCGCCGAACCCGTGAATCGTGACAGATGGAAATTACCGGCCTCTTTAAGAAATAAAAGTGTGATGAGATGTTTGAAGTGTAAATGATTATGTTAGTTACTAATGATTTATTTACTTATATTTACATAAAGTGCTTCATTATTTGTTTTAGTGCATACGGTACACAGTTTTGTATATTTATTTGTAGGAATCATATGTATGTACAATGTAAGCACAGACAAATACTCTCGTACATTAAATTTTAGTGCTTTGAAATACATGTAAATGTTAACATTATCATAATTTATTTACCAATGCAAATGGTTAAATCCAATGAGAGAATATGTTTAATTCACTATGCATCAAGAAAGTAGGCACATATCGGTTACTTATGCAAAGCTAAAAAATATGCGATTCAATTATCCGGACGCTTCATTTATCCGGACGATTTTGCTGGGAACCAAAGTGTCCGGATTAACGAGGCTCCACTGTACATGTTCTTCGTGACCTATAAGCAGTACTGGTTTTAGTAATACGCAATACAATTTGCAAATGTAACCTGTCGTTAGGTCGAATGCTGTCTGGCGTGTTTCCTACTAATTGCTAGACCGTTCTTTGCATATTGATTTGGACTACGGGTTACTCCAGTTACCCGTTATAGATAGGGGAATCACGGCGGGTGTGACCGATCAGCAGGGAATGCTTTCTCCTCCTAGGCAACTGATCCCACCTCTTGTGTGTAAAGTGGTCCGTGTTGTCCTACTTTTTAATTTAGTATTCATTATGTCAATTATGATTCCTTATCTTCACTTTTCACTATTAACTAACCCACGTGGTAAACCTGCAAAGGGAAAAACAAGGAATGTACACATTTAGATTACAAACTAGTTTGTGATACTATCTATAAGTCTCGATTTGTAATGTGAAACTTCAACTTTGAAGATGAAATAAAAAAAGATATGCTGGAGTTCCGCATTGACAATTATCTTCGTGGTCTTTAATGACCAGGTCTTCAAAAGGCCGGTTGGAATTCCCATGGGTACGAATTGTGCCCCTTTGTTAACTGGCCTGTTTTTATATTCCTTTGAAGCAGAATTTATTCAAGATATCAACGGCAAACTAATAACTCAATTTTATGACAAACGGGATGATTTCAGCTTCCCCATCGTCAACTTCCTAAATTTATGTAGCAATATTCTAGTATCACCTGCTTATGGTGTTTATATCTCTCAATTGATACGATACGCAAGCGCTTGTTCTGCATATGGTCGGTTTTAAAATCGAGGCAGGCTACTGACAAGCAAGTTAATGGTGCAGGGGTTTCAACAGTCTCGTTTAAAGTCAGCATTTCGCAAATTCCATGGTCGTTATAAAACGATCTAGTTTGCCAATACAACCTACCATTGGGTCAAATTCTGTTTGACGTGTTTCATACCGATCGTTAGGCCGTTCTTGGCACACTGATTTGACTACGGGTAACTCCGTTTACCTGATCAAGATATAGGGCTTACGGCGGGTGTGACTGGTCGACAGGGGATGTTTACTCCTCCAAGGCACCTCATCCCACCCCTGGTGTGTCCAGGGATCCGTGTTTGCCCAACTTTCTATTTTGTATTACTTATAGGAGTTATGAGATTGGTCACTGTTCGTTATCTCCACCTCTCATACAACAGGTCAAGAAAGATGGTAGGTTGTACATCAATATTAAATTATGTCACATATTTTTACTTGATTTGTGCAACGTCAATTACATGATTTTCGTGTAAAACAAATGGATATTATATATTCCTATTCACAATTAGTAAAACGAGCCTTCTTTAACGTTCGTGTGGCAAAACTTTGCATTATTATCATTTTTGGAGTTTGATAATTATTGACTGTCTACATGAATTTGTTGGATTGCTGAAGTCCATAGAAGAGGAGGGGCAAAATGTGTATATTTTTAAAAACATATTTACATAATTAATTATAAAAATTAATTCAATTGACGAGCGGAAGAGAGAGAGAGAGACAGAGAGAGCAATCATTTAATTTGAGATATCTTCAATTTCACATACCCACAATTGAATTAATGATGTCTGTAACATCATACAATTTATACCGATCTCTGAATTAAATCCACATTGACACGTGCAGCGATTGATGAGAGCAATAATTGATTTGATGCACGTGTAATTGGAGATTGAAAATGAAAAATAGGAGTCACACGCTTGTTCGTTGAACTATGTACACCCTATGAATCAAACCGTACCTTTTCGCACCTAAAACCTACTTGTGATTTATTCGTATTATAAACTGATTTTGTCTCTCACCCCCTGTCGGCCGTGAGCCCTAGTATATATATTGATCAGGTAAGCGGAGTTACCCGTAGTCAAAGTATGTGTACCAAGAACGACCTAACAATCGATATGGGACGCGTCAGGCTTATATATGAGTTGATGGTTTTGTTTTGTTTTGGAGTGGTTTTTGTTTGTTTGTTTTCGAAAATGTCAAAGAAGGGGCTCAATGTACCTTTGATTTGATCATACGTGTATTTTATTGCATATATAATAGGTTTGAACAACTTACTAGGTTCTCACCTAAGATTAATTGATAACAATGTGTCATAAAACATATGTATAGACAAGATAAATATTATAATTATACATGCACATATAATATGAAATGAATGACTATCATGAGAATCTGCTTGAAGTCAATAAAATTTTGTGAACAGCATGAAAACCTTTGCTATTAATTCCATACCCCCAAATTGTTACTGCCCTAAAGTAAAATAAGTGTATCAATAATAGATAATTCTTTTATTTGAAAGAGTTCGTTGAACGTAACATTTCTAATACCTGTGTCACATTACACTGCGATTAGGTATCCGACTAGGTAGCGGGTTCTGAGCGGCCTGAGAATGCCAAAATCTGAAAAGTGTCCGGCCGGGGACCATGCGGTGAGAACACGCCATTCAGGGCCCGTATACCCCACCGGCAGCTTTTAGCGCGGAGTTAAATCCTGGCGATGTCAACCCCATCGTAAGATAACGCTCACGTGCTTCAGCGAGTTGTAGACGTAGGAACGGCAGTCTCAGATGCCTCGGAGGATTGGCCATGTCGATGTTGATGGCAACAGCGTCGATGATGATGTTGGAGATGATGACGATGACGATAGGTATATATACACCAGTTTGCAATTGCCTTAATTGCACTTAACACGCATGAAAAGGCAAAGGTCACCGAACGATACCCGGATGTTCTCAGAACGGACATCGTCCGGGCTTCATCCGATACCCCTCAGGTGTCCGAGCGGTGACCGCACGGGGGTACCTAGTCCGTACGATGTCCGTATGGGTACCGGACGTACCCCTCCCGGTTACCTACCGATAACCTTACGGATATCGGGCGGCCACCAACACCATCATTCCATACGCTCCCCGCCCGGTAAACATACGGCTGCCTTCCTTGTCCCACCCGAGGTGCGGGCGGTATATGAGGAGAGCTAATCACCCGGCAGACTTGGAAATGTGTCCCTACGGTGTTAGATCTTGACAGGTCCCCCACCGATACCTATACCTCGCCCGGTACCCGCTAGTAATGTGACACAGGCATTACTACTGAAAATGTGTTACAAATTAAGAAAAATAATATGCATCTTCTCTCAGACCAGAAACACAGTTAGGAGAATCGACAATGTTTCGTCTTTGTAAATCATAGGTAAGCAAATAGCTATGTCTTCAAGGGGCTGGTTCACGATTTTTGAAAAAAAAAATTCATTTTTTATGCTAAATATTAAGAATATAACTTTTGATATTGATAGCCAAAATTTCGACCTTCTGAATGCAAAAATAAAAGCAATATTTTAGCCTTAAATATGTGTAATGTAAACAAAAACTCCAGTCTTTTGATGTTAACAAACAAACCAATGAGATGTTAATTTTGTAACATAAAGCATCTTAACTTTGCATAATCACAAATTTAACTGTTAGATGACATATTTTACCTAAAGAATACTTGAAATGTGATAGTATGATAAACTTACATCGATATCCATTTCTTTTGAAAACTTCATAAACAATAACACACCGCAATCTTTGTTTACAAAACAAATAATAAACTCTCTGTGGTGAGCTTCTGTGATGCTGTATAACCTAATTTTTTTGTGGGAAATCTTTTAAGCACATCATACAGTAGATTTTTATCATTAAAATTGCCAAACAAAATTTTGGGAGAAATCGTGAATCAGTCCCTTTAATCTAGTATGAATGGTATTTACTATTCTTTTGCCAAGAAGACATATTTCTATATGCACTTTTGAAATACTGATATTATTAGAAATGGTTCGGCAGAACTGATAGACAGGTGCTGCTTTCTTTGTTTAGTTTGCTAGAGAGTTCCATTGCGAATAACATGGAAAAGAAGATTTATTATATATTTCTTGCTTAGTTCTAAGATGTCTAAAGTCATATTAGTAACGAATACTGTAGCGAGATTTATCCTTTCGAAAATTGTCAATGATATCGCCTTTATATTGATTAAAATAAATGTTAATTGTCATTAATTTAGCGATTTCTCGTCTGTTACATAGCTAGTGGTTCCCAACCTGTTTCTAAATATAATGACTCTTTGTGTGTCAAAACTGGCAGTCCCGTTACAATACTAGCTATGAGTTGTTTTTATTCTAACTTTTCGATTTCTGCAGAAGAACACCCATCCTATACGACAGAAGCATATTCTAGTATAGGTCTAACAAAAGTAACATACAGTTTAGATAATTTATTTCTACATCAAGTTAATTTGATTTTCCTTATAGAAAACGTAGCCTTTTATATGCATTGTTTACAATATCGTTCATATACATAGACCATTTCAAATCATTAGAAAAAGTGAGACCAAGAGTTTGTGAGAAGAAAATATTTCTAATTGATAGTTTTAAAAAAGCAGTCTTGGAATTTCATTGTGCTTTGCTTTGGTAAGAAATAAAACTTTAGTTTTACTGGGATTAAATTTTAAAAGACATGCAGTTATTTGACCATTTTTCAAGTAGTTTGAGGTCGTGATTCATAACATTTTCTATATTACTAATATTCTTATCTGCATATTGAATTGAATTATCATATCTGCGTACAATCTACAAAACGATAACATATTTTGTGCCAGATTAAAACAAAAGTGGTCCCAGTATAGATCCTTGTGGCACTCCACCATTGATAGTTAAGGTGGTTCATTACACCCTGAAATAGTTTCTCAAATCAGTACGAATTGGTTTAATCATATAAGACATGATGAAATATAATAAGTATATATGCCAAAAAAGGCAGAAAATGTGCAAATTTGATTTTTTAAAAATTCAACACATACCCTGGCGGATTTGAACTCAAGATTTGCGGATCATCAGCCCAGTGCCTTAACCACTGAGCTACGATGGTAGACAAACGAAACATCGTTATAATCATAATGGCTGACTTTCTTTTAAAACACGAATGGAAAAAATCATTACTGTCGACTGCTGATCTATATAGATCGAGGGTTCAAGTCCAGCAAGGGTTTTAATTTTGTTCTTCAGATTACCTTCTATCAAAACTGCATTTTTTGACTAAATAATAGTAAATTTGAAGGTTTTAATTCCAAAACTATCCTCCACATTAATTTTTTCCTATACGTCACTGATGTTAATGTAGGGGATTTTTGTTGTAAAATTATGATTTATTGTGTCAGAAAAATTATTTACTGTGACAGAAAAAAGGTTTATAAACGTTTGTTATTAAAATTTGTGTTAGCTAGAAAATCTATTCAAGTTAGAGGTTTTGAATGAAGCAAAACTATATTAAATTGTCTTCTCGTACAAATATTTATTTCTATTATATATAATCACTCTTCACTGTGCATTGTCTTTACTTGTATCAACAATTATATGTGTTACATGTTTATGCCATTTGGGCCCTGATTTGGTAGGCCTAATAAATATTATTCTATAGGCTAATATGCTATATATTTATAAGAACCGAAATTTTGATTTTGCTAGAATCTTACTAATTTTATTAATGATTATGCTTAAAGCTACATATATAATAAAACCATCAAGATAGACATTTTACATCAAAAAACGAAATTTTGAGATTGCTAAAGATTGATTAGGCCCTATACCCAAACTGTCACACCCATTCAAATACATGGGAGTGGTAATTGTCATTTCGTCACGTATATGTCGTAAAAACTATCTAAATGGATCAGTGTTATTTTTCATATATAGCCAAATATAAGTATTAATGCATAGCTTCATGAAAGCATTCAAATGAAATGATACTAAAATACTCCAAAGCGAAGAAATTATTTTGAAACTAATAACCTCCCCCTGTGTCACGTGACAATTATTTCGAGTATTCCGCCATCTTTAATGGTAAATACGCATCTCGTCGTTTCCTGTGTGACTACCTTGGATGCTTAGCTCATTTCCCGCGCACTTTGCTCATCGCCACTTCACCCTGCACGAGTCCTACTTGTCCTAAGTCTTCTCGATCTAGAAGCAGGTGCTTTGCAAGCCGAAGTTGCGAGGACGAGCCCTCGAAAACATCATGCCGGTCCGAAAACAAGGTCGGTCTAGTGTTGTCATTCACTCATTGCGTTGTTGTTTACATCTGTAACCCGCTGAAGTTACTGGTCAGTGGGATAAATAAATAGCACGTGTTCGTACTACCTATATATAATATATATACACAGATGTAGTATGGAGAACTACTAGGAAGCGGCTGAGTCATGACTGCTGTGTTGTATTTGACTCATTCTCAAAAGATGACATACATGTGTACTTGTATGAGTTCAGACACGGCATTTATTTTCCAACTGCGAAGAGGCACTTAGTATTAATGTTTTTACACAAAGTTCTTTTTCTGTGTGATATGTATGCAGTTTTCCATTTTATGAAATATGTATGCATATAATTATAATAGAGGTTGTGAATTGTTTTGGACACACCTGCTGAATGGTTATCATGTGTTTACAGAATAAATTTTGCTGTTATTTAAATTCCGATAAGGTCATGTATGAACATTTTGCAATTTATAGGCCTATGTATTAGCTGTTACAACATGTTGATAGAGCTCAGAATATTAACATTCAGTTTAGTACTACATGTTAAGGAAAAGATACTCAAAACTAATAAAGATTTTGAAGCAGACTATATTATAAGTTATTTAGATAATATTTGGAATACATACAGCTGTCTTGGTGTTCAGTAAAAGAGTACTGTAGTTTTGATTCAAGTTACTTCAAATCTTCAAAACTGGTCACTGATCCAATATATGGCTGATATATTACTGCCTCGGCTCAGAACACCCCAAACAAAATAACATGCAGCATGCAGGTTTCAGCTGCTCATACGTAATTACAATCACTTGTATTTTCAACATCTAGAGATGAACTCGTTCCTCAAAAATGTGCTTAGTTTTAACAGGGTTGAAAACTCTATGAAATTTTGAGCCAGTCACAGGGCTGACTGTACGCAAAAGTTACCACCCCTGTTCAAAATCTGCCAGTCCTGATTTTCATTTTTGTGATGTTTATTATGTTACATGACGGAATTTATTAGTAAAGCTTATTTGTGACATTTGTTGTACACTGGCTGTTAAAATTAGCCTAACCACAGGGCTATTGTGTGAAATTTCGTCCCAGTCCAACTGAGAAATAGCCCCATCTCGGGCAAGCGGGCAGTGAATTCCAACCCTGTTTGTGGATTTGTATATAGGTTTAACTCCTAATTAAAATGTAAATTACAATATTTGTTATATGTGTGTAAACAATATTTGTTATGTGTGTGTAAACAACATTTGTACTCTTGCTATGCTAATGATTTGTAAGTTTATTATATCACACATTATTAATCTGGTTGTACAAGTTTTACATTATCATCCTTGTCATTTTGGTATTGTCATTTAAGTATCTGAAAATTAATGTTTAACACAAATTTGCAACTGGAAAAATTCACATGGCAAACACTCTGTTTTAGATGCTCATCGGGCCTTGGAGCTGTTGGAGGACTACCACTCTAGGCTGATTGAGCCACAAGACAAGCAGCTAAAGATAGCCATAGAGCGGGTCATCAGAATCTTTAAGAGCAAGCTCTTCCAAGCATTACTGGGTAAGATTGTCAAATTCAAACTGAGGACATCATGCAAGCATAGCATTTCTGGACTTGAAACTAATTTTTTTATGTTACCAGTCCAGCTGGAGTCTGCTGGACTGATAGGGTATAATTTTAACCAATCTGCAGAAAAGTTTACAAGCCCACCAGAGTTTTCCAGATATAATTAAACATATTTCATTAATGGTATTAAAATGAAATAATGAAATGTAACTCAATATGCCTCAGACAATATTGTAACACTTATATGAGATTTTTATTTACTAATTGGGTTCATCTGATATTTACAGAGCAGTGCCAAATGTGTGTTAGATTCGATAAGTAGATTTTCCAAAATGACATTTTAAAAAATTATCAGTCCCATCAGACTGACTAAAACAAATGTCTGTCAGTCCGCCAGATTTTTAACCAGTCACGGACTGACGGGCATATGTTAATATTGAACCCTGCATTATGATGAATTCAGTTCATAGATATATATAATTAACCTCAGAAAAAACATATCAACAAAGCACAGAGTGCAAGGTCAGTTTGATTTCCTATGGGTATCTATGAGTTGTATTGAATCAAATAGCTACATCAGCAAACACCAGGGAATTTATTTGCCTACATAAGCCAACAAATTCATGAATATGTAACTTCCCCCCCCCCCCCCCCCCCCCCCCCCCCCCAAAATTGTCAGCGTCCGCCACCTTAGTGTCTATATGATATAGCCAACATGAAAGATCAGCTGTTTGACCTTTACCTTATTTTGCTCGTAATATTGAGTGGATAATTCATTTCGACATTAAATTCATCTTTTAAAAGGTATTTTAGAGGTGAAGTTCGGTTGGAACCACCAAACAGTTGGTCTGAATTGGTTAGAGGTGGATCGGACCAATCATGAATTTGTTGGTTTTGTTCAATGGGCCAGTGTCTTTGGTGTTCACTGTTACATTTGGTATATTGTTTGTTTGGTTTTATTTTATTTTGCTTCATTTATACATGCGGGACAAAATTTTCCACAGACACTATTGAGTAGGACTGAAATGATGTATTATGTAAGGAGTAATTAAGTACAGTTGAGCTCAATGTATTTGAGCAAAGCCAATTTTAAAAGAAACGTATCAAAAGGAAGGCCAAGGCGATGAATCAAATATCGAATTGAGCGTTTATATTGCAATGAATCAAATATCGAATTGAGCGTTTATATTGAACAGTATCGATAATTTGGTGAATCGTTTCAATCCTAACTCTGAAATGGTCACACTTGTCTCTGTATTGGCTTCAATATTATCCAAATTTCTTTATTCGCTATGTACAACTATGTAACAATATTACAACAGCATAAAGTAAGATAACATCACAATACCGGTAGGTTGAGATTGGCACTTTGATTATTCCTTGACTTCCCTATATTTTGAAAGATTTGGTCAGTCTTTTTGTTTTGTGGTCTGTTTTTAGAAAAGCATAGAATCTTGGGTTTTTTTTAAATTGATCTTCAGAGTGTAAATTAAGTGATATTTAGGTCCAATTTGGGACCAGAATTTAGCCTCGGTCCCAGTGAGATTATGTGAAATTAACCTATATTTTCCAAAAATATTGAAGTTTTCCAAAAGAAAACTCTACTAAATGTGAGATCAAAACCAGCTTGTTTATTCAATGATTTTCAAGTAAAATATAATCAGGTCTGTTGATCAGCTATGTTGGATTCCTTTTAACTAATTAGATAATTCGTAAAACTGTTGATCTTGTTAGGAGTTATTAGATAAGCCATACCATTATCGTTTTTGATTTGTTAACAATAATGGTGTTCGTAAAAGTAATACAAAGACACATTACATTGAGAAATTCTTAACTCTGAGTGTCCCAGTACAAAAATACTGGGGAAAAAAAACCCACTGCTTGTTTGGTGTGATAAAAAAACATGAATTGACCAATCAAAATGTTATAATTGTATTATAAGCTTTATTAAATTAATTAACATATGGTACTAGAGAGAATTAAGTTTGAATAATATTTTGAATTGTATTGTAATATTGCTAAGGCACTGCTGAGGGGGGGGGGGGGGGTCAAGAGTCGAAATACAGGAATCACTGATCAGTATGATAAAATGTATTTGGTGTCGTAATTACCTCAATTACACAGGAACATTCAGGAGTAGTCATAACTTTCATATCCATACAATTCTTTCTGTAGACATTTACTATGTACAAATATTTTATTTGTTTCCCCCACCAAGTTGTTATTTAAATTTTTTTTTTAAGTGTGTTAAAACGTTACAATTTTTTAAATTGCCATCTTTCCTTAAAGAATTTATCTGGACTGGTCTAGCCTTTTATAGTAGAACTTTCAAAAGTGCATTAAAGATTTAATACATATCACATATTTGAGTGAGGGGAGAATTGATTTTTATTGTAGCTGAAGCAGCATTTTTTTTAAGGTCTCTCATGCTTGTAACTATTGTAAATGGATGTTAATAATGTACAATATTACTAATGAATCCTTGACAGTGGTCTGTCAAACATTAATAGTCAAAACAGACAAAGGAATTCAGTTTCTTGAGAAAATATTTCAATCCATGTCTAAATGAGAAAGATTGATTATTTTTTGGAGAGAATGATTACTTCTAATTTTGAAATATCACAATATAAGTTATATTGTTAAATAACTAAGTATAAACAAGTTTTAAATGCATGCAACATTTTAGTTAAAATATTTGCTAGTTCTAAAAAGTGATCTGCTATGTGTTGTTAAAAGAATGCAAAGCAATCTTCTGCAAGAGAATTCTTGTGATGAATTGACGAGTTTAAAAAAAAAATTCTTAAGGAATGTCTTATTGAGTGAAATTAATTATCTGGCTACTTGGCTTGATATTTCAAAGTGAGTATTATGGTTTGATCCTAACAGCATCATCTTGATCAGTAAAAGATTAGTTAATGCTTGTTTATATTTATCTTAGCCTTTATTAATTTTATTACTGATCACTTTATACTTTCATGTTGATAAGGAGGAGATATCTGTCTAGATGAATCATTCATCTGTATATAATTGTTTGTCCTTGCTATTCAGTAGTGTTGATATACATGTAACTATACCTATTTGTCAGTGAAATTGGTACCATTGGCTAGTTAGTATCAGAATTAGTGTTGAATAATCGGAAAAATTTCATAATCGATAATCGGTCATAATCGAAACAACTGTATCAATCAATGATCGATATAATTGGTATTTATATATGTATTTAATATATGTTTATTATTTTTTAAGTTGTTTCTATTTAGTTTTATGAATATGTGCAACATACACACTAGCTGGTGTCGCTAAATTCTTATTTTTCAATATGGAGTCCACTCTGACTCTCCTCAGCACATGTCAAGATATAAAAGCGGGATTATCGCAATTAATTCACCTTTGAATTAGAACGCTTTGGTCGATGTAGTATTGCGTTTTGTGACGACACAATTGAATCTGTTTGTAATACAATTGCGAAATGCAACAGAAACTCTCATTGGTCCTTATGTATATATAAGTCCGCCCAAATTCCCTTATACGGGAGTAGTCGGCATTAGAAAACATGACAGCCAGATGGAAACAAACTTCAAAGGAAGAAAGAGAAAAAGTTGTATTCTTGTGTTGTTGTCTCATAAATTTAATATCATTCCTAACATATTTTCCTACTATACTTGTGTCCAAACATACCTTCAAATATTTATGAAAGCCCCGTACAACCCAAAAACTCAGAGCTTTTGATGATTTCGTTCGTTGACATAGCCATGTTAGGTAGCCAGTCAGTTCAAATCCCGGTTCATTTCCATACTGGCACAATAGCATCTAGATGTGAACTAATACCCCACAAATATTTTAGCTAAATATTTTGAATAATTTATCATCCCAGTTCCATTGAATGATGATTATTAAAATAGCTAAACTCACGGCAATGCAGCTTTCATTAGTCTGGACCGGTCTCCATATCTGCCACACGAGTGTTAAGGACAATAATGGGCTTATGTAGCATTTTCGATAATCAAGAGCTTATTTTACCTTTATAAAAACTATATATTTTTTATTTTTATTAATTATTCGTGTTGATAATAAATGAAGAGCGAATACATAATATACAACCAATTTTATGAATAGATACCAATAGCAACAGAGTTAGAATTGACCGGCTACCTAACATGGCTACATCAACAAACGAAATCATTTGAAGCTGCATGTTTTCGGGTCGTGTGTGGCTTTAATGAATATTTGAAGGTATGTTTGGACACAAGTATAGTAGGAAAATATGTTAAGATTTTTTATATTGGATTTTTGAGACAGCAACACAAGAATACACCGATAACGTGATATCAGGCCTCAACCGTGCGCATCTTTTTGTGCCCCGTAAATCGAAGGTTTTTATAAGAGCTGGATCTGTAGCTCTGTTCCGTCACAATATTTTTTCAGAGAGCTACAGTTCTCCAGGTAGTAATTTTCTAGTCCGTCCATCTTATCTGATCACCGGTCACCTGAATCAGCTCAAGAAAGTGGGCGGGCTGTAATCGGCCAATGAAAACTCTTGTTATATTACATCAAAGATGTCATTCAAACTGTTCGATTGTCTCATTCAATTGTGTCGTCACACAACGCAATACTATATCGGGTAAAGCGTTCTAATTCAAAGGTGAATTGCGATAACAGTAAGATGATTCTCAGATTATATATCAACTAGTGTAAGGGTGACAATTGATTATGAAAGTTAGAATCGATAATCGGAATCAAAGAGTAAAAAACGATCGACAATCAACTGTCGGTGACAATTGTTTCATCACGAATCACAATGTTTGTAGGTAACCACTGGCATTCACTAATCGTTTCATCACGAATCATAATGTTTGTAGGTAACCACGGGCATTCACTTCTGTGTGATTACTTTGTTTGAAATTAATTTTATCTCCAAACTTTGGAGGAGGATGTAGGTGGTGCTTTGTCCATGGGCATTAGAGAGACAAAAGGATTACATGTACAGTGGGGCCTAGATAATCTGAATACCTTCAATCCGGACGTTTCACAGTCCAGATGATTTTTGTGGGAACCAAATATTTTTAAGCTTGGACAATTTTAGCTAGGTGTAAATTGTAAAGGAAACATAGTCCTACTGCTTGATTAAAACAACATACTGGTATTCTGTTAACAATATCCTAATTGGGTGGTTACCATATAGCTGTGTGATGATGTGTTGGTGAAACAGTATGTGCCAAACCAGACATTGTTGCAGTGTAGTGTTAAATTTGTAAACTAAGTTACAGCGTATTATATTGTTCTACGGGTTATTAATAGATTGAATATCCCGCCATGTGAATACTTATTGAACTGCTACACATATCAGATGTTCTTGATCATGTTCAAATCAAGAGTGAGAATTATTGTAGAATAGTTGCAAAAAATGTGGATTCTGTTTTTGTACTGTTGATTTAAGTCAAATACATGTAGTAGTATGTTGTAACATGATCAGTATAAAATGTAATAGAAGCACCTGTGTTTGATTGATTGTTGTTGCCATGCCATTGAGATTTATTGTTTTGGGATTTTTAGACTCTGGGTAGATGCGAGAAAATTAATGTTTTTAATCATATTTGTGCTTGCAGACACCTGTAATTTTGATGTCGCTTGGAGTGTTAGTTCCGTTCTGTTATTAGCTGATCAAAAAATTAATAAACTGTGTGTGTGGCCAGATCAAAGTGGTTGTTTGTAATAATGAGCTTCAATTGTTTTGTCCCCCAGATATGGGATTTGATAATTATAGAATATGAAATATGAGCACATTGAGGTAATCAAGAATTGTATAGCTTCAGAATCACAACATAGACCTGTACCCTGTCTCTCCGTTCATAAACGTGTAGCTGTACGTATAATATTAAAGTCAGCATTAGGCCAATTCAACTTAATTGATAGATTATCATCTCCGCATGCCCCTCAAAAATTGGCCTGCCCCGAATTTTTATATTTTGCGAAACTTGCGATTTCTGGAAAATTTTCATGTCCAACTCCGGTATTTACACTTCTTGTTTACATTTCCGGTAAAGCAACGTGAAAAGCCATATGAACAAAATAGATATGGTTTTTATGGTTCTTACGGGCGTAAATCTTGAAGAAGTTTGGTATCTTGATAAAGAGTTAGACTAACATGTTTTGTGGACTGTGGTTGAGAACAACATCAATTTCTCCCCCGTCATAAATTCTGTGTTTGACCGTCAGTCTTCTGACCATTAAAGAACTTTAAGGACAGGTTTTTTTGTTATACCAAAATTAGGATAAAAATGAACAATTGGTAGTTTGAAAATCTTTGAATGCAAACTCAAGAAGTGCATTTGTAGTCTTAATGGCATATCACCAGAGATTTTCTAAAATTTCAATCACAAAAATCCTAAAATAATTTTTCTATCAACCAAAATTTTCTATCTATTAAGCACCTTTGAGCGTACATAGTGTATGAAAAGGGTGCTATATAAATATGGTATTATTATTATTATCAACATGTATCAGAGCTCGGAATTAACATATGCCCGTCAGTCTGTGACTGGTTAAAAGTTTGGTGGACTGACTGACATTTGTTTTAGTCAGTCTGATGGAACTGGTCAATTTTCTAAAATGTCATTTTGGAAAACGTACTTATGGAATCTTAAACTAGATTAGTAAATATAAATCTCACATAAGTGTTACAATATTGTCTGAGGCATATCAAGTTAAATTCTGTTATTTTATTTCTGAATAATTCTGGTGGACTGGTAAATTTTTCTGCGGACTGGTTGAAATTATACCCTATCAGTCCGGCTGGACCAGCAACATAGAAAGTTAGTTTCAAGCCCTGTGTATACAAAATAAACCTGCTGTTTTCACTTCCATGTGAATTAGATAAAACAAATTAAGGAGAGGAGAAATTCTGTATCATTAGTGGTGATGATGCATTACATAGAGCAGTTAAAAAGCTTTGTTCATTAAGTTGATTCTTAGCAATTATATCTTTTGAAGTGAAATGGTCCATGTATGAAGTAATTTTGCATTGTTACAACTTATCTGTGTATTGTCATCAAACATTATTTTCCATGATTAAGTTTGGTGCCAAAATCAAATTTGTGATCCTCTGCTAGCACTAAGTATCATTTAACAATACACAAAATGATATACATGGTTTGCCATTTCATTGTTCTGTAGTAGATATATGATGTATTGATTTAGGAGGTTAAATTTCAGACATGGCTGGTATGAGCATGATACACATTGATCAGGTGACAGGTTTTGAATGTTTGGACAAAATGCGCAGATGGCTTATTTTTTCTCTTTTTATACACACATTATTTTTAGCAATTATTTTCCATTACCACAAATGCTACTATGGTCAGATAGGAAGAGGGCTTATGGAAATTTGCTGTACAATCTGTGTTTTAGTAACCTGAACTCAATGACAGTATGAAGGTCATAACAACTGTGTCACTTTGTTCATCCATCCAAGAAGGAATGTATGTTTTGAAGTTTGTCGACTGGAGGATTGAAGACATGAAGCATACACTAATTTTATCTTTATTTATTTTTTTATACATAAAGTCTTCTTACAAATTAAGTGCCAAAGCAATTTTTTGGTGTCACAAAACACTTTTTAAGTAGAGCTGCCATCATGGATTCTAAATGTTATCCGTTGAAATTGCTAAAAACAGGATTTTGTTGCAAGCAAATACCGGGTTTGGTCCCATTTGGGGATCAATGCAATAAGGTTGCTCTGTCCAAAAGACCTTTCAGTTTGACTCTCTAGCGAGACTGTATTGACATTAACTTTAATAATAATAATAATAAAGCCTTTATTTATCCAGGATTACATATTTAGCGATAACGCTAGTTTTCAATATGGTCCTGCATATAACATACATACAGACAGATATTAATAAAATAAACACAGATTAAAAGAAGTAGAATGCATATAAACTTAAGAAATAATTATGAATGTAAGATAAATAGAATACAAAATGAAGCTTAAAAAGTATGGTGATAATCTCTAAGATAATTTCTCTTAAAACACGCAACACTCATTGAGTTTCTTATATTTTGACTCAAGGCATTCCACACTGTGCTCCCTGAAATGCTGAAAGATCTTCTATAATATTCTGTTTTTGCCCTGGGTATATACAATATATTTGAATAAGAATTTCTAGTTTGCCTCTGACTGACTTCTGATACATATTTAAAAACATTTAAATAATCTGGCATTAAACCATGTAAAACTTTATACACTAAAATGACTTTTCTATAGACAAAGTAATCTAAGATACCGGTAGTTGTTCTGGAGATTAATCAACAATTTAGCTTTAGTAAAACCATTTACACCAGAAGATGAGGTAAATAAAATCCAGCCATTTAATACTACATTATATGTATCTGGATATATATATATACAGTGGAACCCCGTTATTACGTTTTCCATTTTGTCACGATAAAATAACGTAATAACGGGGGCAACGTAATAAACGTTCCCAGTGAAATCCATTAAAAATATCATTTGGAAATTGTATATCGTCCGTTGGTACTCCGTGAAGGGGTGTGTGAATATATGTTTACTGTTTCTTTGTTTAAAAGACTATGATACTTTGTTTTATTTACATCTTATCTTTAATGTCCGTAATTCTTCATGTTCTTATCCCTTTTCTTTATTTCTGGTGTAGGATTCATAAGGATGTTTTGATAAACGTTGCTTTTCTGCATTCGTTTGGACCGCCATTTTGTTCAACTTTAAAACAATGCGTTCATGTAAATTTCTCTCAATAACTCGTTCCGGTTCGTATTCAACATTCGTATTAAAAAAAATAACAAAACATCGTTTTTATTAAGTTCGCGAATTACACAATACACAACGCAATAAAAAAAAATCCCATCCAAAAAACAACAAAACTATAGACACAAAACGCACACGATACCCAACACTTACACACTTTTCTCACCAACGATAAACACGGAGAACAATTTAAGCGCAATCCACATAAAAAAAAAATATAATGATGCACGAAGATTTCATTTACAACGCTAAATGATGGCACTAAAATCACGTGCGCATCAGGGGATTTTAGAATATTCACAGAGGTAAATGCCGTGCACGAATCGGCCGATAACACAAGACAGTTTGGTCGGTGTATGTATGGACGAGATTTACGAACACCAAAGCTGCATGTCGAAACAACGGACAATTTTTTAATTGAACACTTCCTTTAGTCACCTATGTCCAAGAAGTTACCCAAGCGGTTTTAACATTGCTACGATAAATCTTGTCTTTCATGTTTGGTACCAAAGCTGTCCGTAAATAGAGTTTTAATAGCGAAGGTAATCACACAATGCTGAACACGCAGGTAGTTGAGAAATTATTTCTTTGATTATCAAAATATGAAAAATGAAGTAACTTTCATAGAGTACAATTTCTAAATAAACATTATTTAATTGTTTATCACTGGCTTCGATACGGGGTATTCACCTGTATTGATGTCGCAAGATCTATCGAAGCGTGATCAGTCAAGCGTCTCTAATCCCCAAACAGATCAGGAAATTTACGTGGTGACTGCCTCAGGCAGTCAAGGTGTGAATGGCTTATTATTTTGAGAATCACTATTGAATAATTAGGGGTTTATTACGTTTTCGTCGGAATTTTTATAACGTAATACCGAGTCCCGGCATCTTAGGACAACGTAATAACGAGGTCTATTTTATATAGGTTTGTTAAGAAATGGTTTTGTGCTTTGAAATTCCAACGTAATATGCGGACTAACGTATTAAAGGGGGAACGTAATAACGGGGTTCCACTGTATATATATATATATATACACACACACACATATATATATATATATATATATGGAAGACCTTGAGCAGTAGTTCAGTGTGAGAAGATAACTCTGGTATCTCTCCTCCCTGTGTACAATGTGAATATCCCATTATTTACCTTAGTGACTGACCTGAGAAGACCTGATGAAGACCTGGACAATTGCTGTTTACGCTTCAGATTGTAAATTTTCCCAGGCCATAAATCCTGTCAGATTAACTATAACTCCAGGTAGTGACTGTCAGTTGTCCAGGACATTCATCTCTGGTTAACATGGTGGTATATGGATGTGCATTTCTTTCTCTCAATGTGTGTGTGTGTGTGTGTGTGTGAATCGAAGAGATCAATTCAAGATAATTATGAGCATAACTATAAATTAGTCATGCTTTAGGTAGTAATTACAACATACATATCTAGTTTTCTCTGATCCCCAATAAATCCTAATTGACTTGCATGGAATAGAATGGTCTTACATAACAACATATAGTCATGTGAGCGAGCAGTATACTTCAACTACCCATCATAAATAAGTATAACCATAAGCTTAAATCATGTCTTGGTGTGAAATATATTCAATAGAATGAAAAAGAGCTGAATTCACTGTGTATAGCTTTCAATTTATCTCAATAAAATGATCAGTCAATGGTACAACTTCAAAATATGTTAAACAGTGATGGACATTCTATATTTTTGGCAATTAGTCTGTTAAATTGTGATATTGATTCTTTTCAGGTCAAACATCAAAGGATCTTATAAAAATACATGTCAAATACACAATAATATGTATTAGTAAATAGTTTGAAATGATTTCAAGTTAAGGTTTTACAGAATATCTCTTTTTAGAGAATTCAAAAGTTCAGAAAATCAAATATTTTGATAAAAAATAAGGATATATAAAGTTAAAAGCCCATATGTAAGAATGATGTCTTTTCCTGGGCTAGTTAATGGTGGGCAGTATATATGTATTTGTATTAATGATAAGGAAGCCCAATAGAAGTTTGTGGTGCATTTTCTCCAGTTAAATATGTTCTTGATGTTACAGAAACTCGTCAAAAAGATACCTATGAATTTTAAAGTCACAGAATGATCTTTGAAAATATTATGTGGTGACTATTGTGATGCAATTATTAGTTTTCTTCAACACACATGCTACATATTTATATGGGTAATGGTTAGAAAAGAGCATCTAAGTTTTTTCTGTCAAAGGTCAAGGTTATTGAAAATGACCTACCATGGATCAAGGTTATTGAAATGATCGTATTGAGGATCCATAGTACTAAAACTGTGTTTTAGTTTGATTTAATATTTGTGATATGTAACAGTTTCATCTGACCCGTTGTTTCTTTTGCAGACATACAAGAGTTTTACGAGTGCACACTTCTAGATGACAGTAAATCAACACAACAGAAGACATTGGAGACCTTACAGATTGCCAGTAAATGGGAGAGAGAACCACCCATCACCACTGTGGTTCAACCTAAAATAGAGGTAAATCTGACAAAGGCAGGTAATCGGAAAGAATTTCACTATATTTCCAAATATTTTTTTTTTTACCTTTATTTTTAGATAATGAATAATTTGTAACATTGAATAATAAATTTCACTTGTACATTTTTGCAAGTTGTTGTATGTGACAGACAAGAAATTCTTGATATGATAATAGATATTGGGAATTTAAGATACATTTTATAGCTGTTATTATTTGTGTTTGGCTACTTTACAGAAATCTGTTGCTCCAATGGATGAGGAGTTACCTCCCCCTCCCCCAGAACTTAGAAATGAAATCAATACCAAAGCACACATCCTAGGCGCTGATGATGACACAGATAATTTACCTCCACCTGTAAGTTTGAATAGGTCACTTATATTTTTCCTCCACCTGAGTTATCTCCTGTTCCTATTCAAGATCAGAGGGCATATTGTTTTTGTACTGTTTGTCTGTCTTTCTGTAGAAAATTTTAATCTTGGTTGTAACTTTTGAATAGTGAGTGATGGGATGGGGCTTGGTTGTAACTTTTGAATAGTGAGTGATGGGATGGGGCTTGGTTGTAACTTTTGAATAGTGAGTGATGGGATGGGGCTTGGTTGTAACTTTTGAATAGTGAGTGATGGGATGGGGCTTCTGTAACTTTTGAATAGTGAGTGATGGGATGGGGCTTGGTTGTAACTTTTGAATAGTGAGTGATGGGATGGGGCTTCTGTAACTTTTGAATAGTGAGTGATGGGATGGGGCTTCTGTAACTTTTGAATAGTGAGTGATGGGATGGGGCTTCTGTAACTTTTGAATAGTGAGTGATGGGATGGGGCTTCTGTAACTTTTGAATAGTGAGTGATGGGATGGGGCTTCTGTAACTTTTGTGAGTGATGGGATGGGGCTTCAGTGAGTGATGGGATGCCGGGGCTTCCATATTATATGTGTCTATTGTTTGTGACAAAGTTTTTGTACGCCTGTCTTTAGATGGGAAGTGTTATGGTAGTGATGTCTGTCTGTCTGTTAGGGGTTTTCTGTTTTCATTTCTCTGTCACATATCAATCAGAAACTTGCTGTGTGGTTTCTTTTTGCGACACTCTAGCAGGGCTTGAAATAATTGGTTTGGATCCAGTAAATTATGGATTTGGGCTAGTGCTTCGTAAAGAGCATGTACCCTCTGGGCTAGTTAATTTGAATACTTATCAAAATTTCTCGGCGATCAGGCCAGTAAGTTAGACGTGTGTGTCCAGGTTTTTATTGGATGCAAAATAATTTCTTAGTTATATTAAAAAGTAACACAATGTAAACAAATTTACGAATGTTTTGAAGAATGAGTTGTCTTTAAGCGGAGTATATATATCTATTAAAGAACACCTTCAGCTGCATGTTTATAGAATGAGCTGTCTAATTACAAGTAATCCTGTGACTGACTGTTGTCTTATGTTAATGTTTATAACATGGATAAGAATTGTGACTTTTTCAAAACCTGCTGGTGAATAAACCAGATATTAATAAGTCATGGGATTTGGGCCATTTTTCGTATCCACTGTTCCAAAGGGACTAAAAGTTTTCAATTGACCAGTAAAAATTAAGTTGATAGCCCAAGTGACCAGTGAATAAAAATACTTATTTCTAGCCCTGGCTAGATCTTGTTGCAATTTTTCTTTTTTAATGCTATTGATATTGAATTGAAACTAAATATATACTTAGGAGGAGGTAGTGTTTTTACCGAAATTCATGATCCCAGAGGGCAAGGATTTTTGTTCCAAGTTGGGACCAAAATTATTGTCTTCATCAACTTTTAAGTTTGCTGATACGGTTTCAAAACTGAATGCACGTTTAGGAAATGTACCAAAATTATGAATTTTGCGACCCCTTGGTTTTGACTCCAGGACGGGTCCAAATTCGTCATATCTTGTTAATGTTACATTGTTATGTGAAGCCTTTCATCAGTATCTAGGCACTTTCAGAGGTATTTAAGTTTTAAGAACACATTGATACTGTTGTTGAATATTAGAATTTAGCTTAGATATTTATAACAGGAAATTTTTCATAGATTTCATAGCCTTGGGACTAGTGATACTTTTAATACCCAGGTGATGTATGAGGGCTGTGGGCCTCTAGTTTAAAAATTCCTCTTTATTCTTGTACATCAAGTACACTTAAAAATTCCTCTTTATTCTTGTACATCAAGTACACAAAGTCTGCATTTTTATGATCATTATGTTGCATGCTCAGGATTTTAGAACTCTAGTAGAAAATCACATTTCTCTGTGATACAATAAAACTCCCTCTCTCCTATAAGGGAATTATATATAATAAAGCGTTATTTAGGTAATAGATATTTAGTTTCCCATCAGAAACTTGAGGAGGTTTTGATCTTTTTAACATGGTTTGTTGTAATGAAAAGCTTGTTTAAGGTTGCCTCTTGGGTCATGGGTTAAAGGGATGGCCTCTGTTACTAAGTACAACTATTTAAAAAAAACACAACATAAAACTTGGTCTTGATCAGGGGCATCAAACACTTCAAAACTGACATCACACACATTTAGGTAAAATAAGTATATATGTGAAGTGATACACTTGCTAGAAAATAGATAGATTTGAAATTGTGTGTAAACTTGATATTAAACTTTCTTATGATGTCTATCACATACTGATCATGGATTGCCTCCCTTGTACTTTCACAACACACTGTATAGCCACCAAACATTAAGTATTAGAGGCTAAGCTGGCTGCACTTGGCAGCACTAGATGCTGGTAGTGTTTAAGTCAGAATTATGTGTAATTACACATTATAACAGTAGCAGACATGCTAGATAATTGATCAAAGCCTCAAAGAGATCATTGATTTTGTAATTAACATCAATCTTAGGGGACAAGTGTTACCGTAGTCCCAATTTTATGGGCCTGGGTATATCCTAGAATCTAAAATATATTAGTAAAGTTAGGTTTCAAAATTATGTTACACATCAGTTGTAAGTGCTCTTATAAATTCAAAAGGCTTTCTCATTGGATTGATAATGTCCATAGCCGCTGCTTAAGAGATCAATGATGCAATGTGATAAAATTCTATAATGAATAAGTATGTGATACCAGAAATAAGTGAAAATGAACTTGGGATTCAGCACAACAGTAATGTAATAGAAATTATCATGACTGGCTTCACACTGTGTATCAGTGGTCAGAAACTCTTTTAACAATTCATTAGGCTTGTATACAAGATTCCATTAGTGTAAAAAAGACTTGTTCCCATCATGTCTTAATGGCTACGATTGTCAGACTCGGATTGTGTTCCCATGGACAAAGACTATTGATCAGGAGTGAGAAATCTAACCATAGCTAGGGAAACTAGCCATTACATCGCCCACCCCCCAAGGACTGAACATTACTGAACCCCACCCACTGAACAGAAAGATCACTCTAGACCTTTCTGATTTATTGTTCATCTTTTTGTAAATGTTTTTTGATATGCATTCTCTATAAAAATCATAGTAAACCAATAAGAATCGACACTAGTAATGTAATACAGTTGAACTTTGATATCTTGAACATCAATATCTTGAATACTATGGATATGTCGAAATCAGTCGGTATTTTCTTTTTGTATTTTAACCTCAATATTTTGAACTCCTGGACATTTTATATATATATTTTTTTACAGTCCTATCATGTTAGAGATAATGATTTTTGACTATATGTCAATTCCTACCTACATTATGTTCCACGTGTGTCGTTGTGAATTTGGATTGTACAGTGTCAGAATTAATCGATAAATATATATACATGGGCATATACATGTATACTGTATATTCAAGTAATTTTCATATGAAAACTCATCATCTGTTAATTTTCATGATATTTAGGAAAAGTTCAGGTACTGCCTGTAGCATAAGAAAGTATATACAAGTATTCATATATACAATTTTAGCATACCTGCCATGTCTTCCAATTTGCGCGTAATTTGTACGGAAAACCTGTCTGAAATACGCCCTACGCGTTTCCAAAGATACCCTCTGGATTTCTGATTTGTCCGTTACTGGTTGCGATTTTATACTTACAATCATGTTAGCGCTTGTAATTGTACTGAAGTTGTTCGGTAATGTCAAACGCACAGAGGATCAAATGTTTTTAGTTCGTAAATAAGCATGGACGATGACTCTGACGACCAGTCGGGTAGCGGTCAGATAGATAAAAACAATATGACCAGTATTTTAGGAATGAATATAAAACGTATACGGGCATTAATCAATCCAAAAAAGGAAGCGGATTTGCTTATTGTGAAAAATGTATGTGTGATTTTCTATGTCACACGGAGACGGCACCCAAACTCCTGGCCAAATAAAATCTTCGAATCCTCTTTTACAATTTAAAAGCCTGGCATGTATGTTTTAGTATTAACTTGATTCTTTTAACTAAAGTTGTACATATATTAGAGTATTGGCAATTGTTTCTGCATGTAAAATGAATAAAAATGAACTTTTCAGTTTATGTTGCAGTGTGGTTTATATATTTTTGTTGATAGGTTTGATTGGCTGTCATGATTCACTCTTTTTATACGCCCGTCTTAAGACGGGACGTATTATGGTATGGCGTTCATGTCCGTCCGTCTGTTAGCTTTTTCGTGTCCGACCCGTAACTTAAATACTACAAGGCCTAGAATCATCAAACTTTGTCTGTAGATACACCTTGGGTAGAAGGTGTGTCGCACATTAAAACCAGATCACTGTGACTTTTCATTAAGAAGATATGGCCATATATGGCAAAAACTTGTCCGGCTCATAACTTGCAAACTATTAGACCTAGAATCACCAAAATTGGTCAACTAATGCATCTTAGGTAGAAAGTGTGTCGCATCCGACTTTAAGGTCACTGTGACATTTAATTAAGGTGATATAAAAAAAAATGTTTTAATGGGTACAATCTATACTGTTAACAATATGTGACGGGCGTATCATGTGCCGTGGCGGTGCACTTTATTCAATCTAGTTCAATTTTAGTTAATAAATTGCATTTTTAAAGAAATTTTGTTTGAAGGGAATAGAATCAATCTATCTTACTTATATTTCATTTTTGAAAATGCAGCACATCCCTTCGGCAGGCATGAAGCTTTGCAGTTCATACCATATTAATTTTTGAAATGAAACTCGTTTTGATATTTACATTTCTTTTGGAATTCCATGCCGTTAAAATAGATGTACTAGCTACATTTATATGTATTCATACACACATTGTGTGAAACTGCAATACGTTTATAAGGAAATGGTTATCATTACAATTTTTAAAGTTATCAAAGGCAGACACCTTGAAAATTTAAATGTAAGTGGATATGACCATCTTTTAAATAAGATCTGCTTCAGTTTTGGAGAAAATGTCCATTATTTCTTGTAAAACTGCAATGTATCATTATTGGTATTCAGAACAATTGATTCATTTAGTCCAGCTAGTCCAACTGATCAACTCATTCTGCATATAATATGTAGGGTGAAAATGAAGCAGACCAAGTTTCTATTCCACGGTTACCACAATATTTAGGTTACTCCATGCTTGTCTTGGAGTAGTGTGGTAGTCACATGTTTAATGATTGATCATGTGACTGGGGAATGAGTGACACCCATACTAGTTGATTATGTCACTAATGGGAGATAGTTTGTTGTATTTTTGGAGGCATCTGTGTAGGAGTTCTTAATGTGCTTTCTTCTTGATCAAAAATATGAATGCTACCAAGATCCATCCCCTGAATACATACACTGTATAGCTTTAAACACCATGCCTATCTCGTGGCATCAATTTCAGATTTTAAGTTGCTTCTCTTCTGTAATATCACTTTGACTTTTGATTTATAAATGGGTTTGTCTCTTTCGGAATTGATTCTTTGGTATGAAATCTTCCTTGACAGTCTGGTGATATTTGAAGGTGACAGTTGTGGTTTGAGAAAAAATTGCTTTTTTGAAAGTTAACTCCCTCCCCTATGATTGTCTTAGCAAGTCTGACAAGTATTGTTGTGAATTTTCCCCATTGTTCCGTGATGTGCCACCCCATGGCTCTGAACCCTCAGAGACCAATGGCAGTCGATTGGATTAGTGTATGAATGTTGCCGTGG